>NC_091745.1:62486827-62656827 GCF_043380555.1 Nothobranchius furzeri | reverse complement strand
GTTTGGGTTCTTTTCATGTTTGCTAATGCTAATGTTGGACCATAGTTCACACTGGAAGCATCAGCGGCGCGGAACGGCAGCAGAACGTTGCTGCTTCAGATATAATCTATTATAGTCTACAGAAGTGGTTCAAACCAGCCACGACTCGGAACTTTTCAGGCGCGTCCCAGAAGCAATACACCTCACCGCATCGCTAAAGATAGGATTAAGTTTTGTCACGTGCCGCTTCTGGGACGCAAAATCCGGCAGTTAACAAAGGGATAGACAAGAAATAACATACTGTTTCAGTGTAAAACCTCAGGTAATTTTCAAAATAAAAGGCTAAGGCAGAGATGCGTTTTTGTATCTATGTAGGTTAAATCATTACGTGTGACCTAACGACTTCAGCATCGTTTGAGAAGTGCAACATTGGGTTTTTCATGGCTTTAATCCTGGCAGTGGAAGGGATCATAAATGACATCAAACAGCAATATCAAACGTGATTTCTTTTTTTTTTTTTTGGTTTAATGGCGGATGGCATAAACAAACCTTTGAAGTCTCGAGGGATTTTTTTGATCTGGCAAGTCCAGAAAGGGGCACGACTCTCCCAGTGTGTGCTGGCATGGAGCAAAGCTCACGAGTAAACCATTCCACTGTCATTCCACGCCCCTGATGCTTCCAATGTGAAGTAGGGGTGAGACCACACTGGATCAGATGAACTTATTTAGCTGAGGATGATGGATCCTAGGGCACCACTTTTTAGCCCAACATTAAATCTGTTCTAGATTTTATCCTAAGATTCTGCTTTTTAGTTTCATTTTCCTAATTAAACCAGAAAGGTTCATGTCAATAATTAATAACAAAGATTTAAGCACAGTTGACATTATTATTATGTAATATGGGTGAATGTTGGGTTCCATGAGATTAAATTGTTGGTCTGTAAACCAGCTTTGTTAAAGCTTTTTTGTTGCATTTTTTTTATTTACTGCTTTTAAAAGCTCACCAACAGCAGGATGGAGTTGAAATGAAGCCGGTGGTTTAATAATTGGTTAACGTCTGAAACTTATCTTTATATTCATTGGATCAGAAGATATTTTGCAAAAAAAATCACATCAAAATCTGAAACAAAGACCACCATGATTAGTGGTAAGGGTATCTGTTGGGGGTTTCTCTTAGCTAGGGCTGCATGGTGTAGTTAGTAGGACTGTTGCCTGGCAGCAAGAAGGTAGCAGGTTTAAATCCTGGCTGCAGCCTTTCTGCAAGTAGTTACCATGTTCCCCTCAGCAATGTTTTCTCCGGATGCTCCGGTTTCCTGCCACAGACCAAAAACATGCATCTTAGGTCGACTGGTGACTTTAGATTGTCTCTAAATAGACGTGTTGGACTGGTTAGCTGTGGTGGCCATCTTGAATCAAGATGATGATGTACCTCCAACTTTCTGAGAAATTCTGAGACATTTTGCCACAAAACAAAAACACACACATTCACACTAGAAACATTACGTACTGCCTCGTGCCTTGGGACAATGAGTGAAAGGGTCTAAGCTAACATGCTAATGCAAACTTTACATGCAGTAGAGTTAGCAGCTTGGTTTTCTCTCATGAACTCATTTCAACTAAATGTGCACTCATGCTGCAGGATTAGCAACAAGACTTCTCATAAAAATCACATTTTCTCTTTGTTAAATCCTGATTACCATCTTTACAGGTGTGTATTATTGATCTTAGATGAGCTCAGCCAGAGTCCATCATAAATCCTTTCTATTTTACCACTTTACGTCTGGCTCTGTTTCCGTCTGCTTCTCATCTCTATTTGCTTCGACTCGGACCAAATAAAAAATAAAATACACCAGGAACATGCCAGGAAGCTTCACCGTCACAACCATCCATCTAAAGTGAAAATCAGCTTTCTAATCTGCTGAATTTGCATACCGATTTTACAGTAAGCGTGCACTATAGTGCATGTAAATGCCTTCCCTGATTACCCGTGTCACCTGATGTGAATGTAAATGTTCTCAGTGGCTTCTCCCGAGGCCAACGCATTAACATCCTGCATCAGTGTCCATTGTCATCTTGTCTCTCTTCTTTCCCATTCTCTTAGCTTAACCGTGGTGTGGTTTGGTGGACAGGAAGGAAGGATGATGGGGGGATTTCCAACTTCAGAAGCTCTTTAGAGTTTTAGCTGACATGTGGAACAGAAGCTGAGAGGATTTGAGATGAACTCACCTCAAACTTAGCCCTTAACTACATGTGTGACCTTTCTTAAATGTCATTAGACATTTTCTTTGTAATAATCCAGATGTGAAACTTAGTAGAAATTACTGCAACTGCTGCTACGTGACTCAGCTTGGTTGAGCTCATTTGGCAGATTTAAACCTGTTTGTGAAATAATGTCCAGTTCTGACGTGACTTCTGCTTCAGAGGATGTTCTTTTAAGGATGATTTCAAATATTAAGTCACAGATTTGAGGAAAAATGTAGGCTACATGCGAGAAACGGCCAATCTTTTACACCTACACACGTTCGTTCATGAAAGAAGTTTTTTTCCCTCTTGCTATAAACAAAGGTTTAAAACCAGAAGTGTGCCGGGTGTGTGTCTTATTTATCTACTTCAGCAGTTCCTGGGTAAGAGAGGTGCGAGTCTTAGCAGCTTCCTGCGATGCTACACCATCAGCGCTTGAGTCTTATCTGTAGGAGCAGGTATAGTCGAGGCCATGGACGTAGTTTTGACTTTAGAAGAGGAGGGGACAAAACCAGCATGAGGTGGGGTATGTGTATTAATCTACAGCCTAGAGGCTCTTTTATGCAATGGAATGCAGAACTATCAAGTACACAGGAGGCAGTGAAAAAAATAACTAATACTTTCAATTCAGTTTTGTATTTCACCTTGTCAGTCATTTTCTTTTCTACCCCTATAAAGTAATTTTGTTTTGGGATGGTAAAAAGTGCGAGGCAAACATTTACTTTGGAAAAGTGGGGGGCACATATCCCCCCCAAACTACATCCATGATCAAAGCTAAAACTGACCAAGCATCCTTCGTGGAACAATAAAAAAGTCAGGGAAACCAATAGTGATTATAGAAACACAATCAACCCCGCTCATGACTCTAACACACTTTTGTTTGCAGACTCGCTGAACGACCAAGATTAGCCAAGGTTGACCTTTCTCATCAATATGACTCAACTGTGAGGTGTTTTATGTAAAAGCATGAATAATTATCATTTTAAGATACAAATCTAACATTTGCTGTAGTTATTCCAGCCTTTTTTATGATTGTCTCTTTTCTGCAGATTCTTTGAGTTTGGTGAGATCAGATCTCAGACAGACATGAAACAAAAAGCCTGTTTGTCAAACCTATTAGAAATGCTCTAAAAGGCTAAAGCGGGTCACTAATCTAGTTTATGTATAAAGCATATTAGATATTTTTATCTATTATATTGAATATTTTTTCACCTAATATCTGATTCTGGATGAACATTTTGTTCTAGGTTAGAGCCACAGTTTGCAGCATGTTTGTGGTAAAGGCAGCTGACCTTACTCCTGTGGTCCTTCAGTTTCCACAGGTGTGTCTAATTTGTAGCTGCATTTCCTCTTCTTTGCTTTGCAACTAAAAGTTTGATGAATGACTATTTGGCATGAAATTTGGTGCCTCTTTTTTCTGGCAGTTTGCATAAACTCCAGAGTAATGTGAAGAATCATCAGAGGACTTTTACTCAATCACTTCCAGCCTCTTTGCCATGAAGATCATTTTAATCTCTGCAAATTAATTGAACAATCTCTTAAGGTCGATCCAGTTGATAGATTAGGGAACCATGAATGAATAAATGAAGTTTTTATTCAATATGCATTTTAAACACTTGAGCATCCATCCGGACCAGAACCTCCCGCCACAAGAACAGCTTCTTTCCATCTGCCGTTAGACTTGTGAATAGATTATAAACACACAACCATGCTCTTCTTCTGTACTCGACACAAAGTCACGGTATCGGCCATGTTACCATTACCTGCCATTTTTTTTATAGCTGAAAGATTTATTCTAGTTGTTTTTTTACATTTTATTCTATTTAATTCTATTTTTAATCTTATTATTCATGTTATATGTAGCACATGGACATAATTTGGGGGGGGGGGGGGTCAGGGGGACATGTCCCCCCCACTTTTTCCAAAGGTCAAGGTTTGACCCCTGCACTTTTTACCATCCAAAAACAATATTACGCTATATTAAATTGACACTGGTTGAGCTGTAGGACCAAGCAGAAAGCAACCGTTTGTGTTGAAGCCGGTTTCCCATTAGAACATATTGTAAAGATACCCCCCCCCCCCCCCCCGTGTCCCCCCACTTCTAAAGTGAAAATTACGTCCTTGATGTAGCACATTAGTACCGAAGCAAGTTCCTAGTTTGTGAATTGTTTGTTCACTGACAATGGCAATAAACCTGATTATGATTCTGAGCAGTATAATCCAAATCTGAGTATGTTGAAACTAGTGCTTCTTCAAGCCTATTCTAGATTACTATAAAGAAGATTAGGTTTAACCTCCCAGGGCCTTGTGTCTACCACATATGTGGACATTGGTTCCATGCACAAAAAATGTTTTGTTCTCTTCTACTTAAACCTTATTGTTATTGTTTACTTTAAATTGACTTTAAATCTCATTCTTTTTTGTTGTCTTTCTTCTCTTTTTTTATTATTTTTGTAAAATTGACGACCTTTTAATTTAATTGCATTTTTAAGTTATTTTATTTTTGTAATTTTGTTTCCAATAATTTGAGTTGACTAATCAGTAATAGCTAGATATGCTTTATTTTCTTTCAAAACACACTAGATAAAGGTTTAGGTCCCAGGAGGATAAAGATGAACTCAGTCAACAAATGACATGTAATCAAATGATTCACAATGTTTTGTAGGAAGAGATTAGATAGATTAGTAGGATGCTCTAAACTAATAAGCTTAGTTCTAGATAGAACAGAAGATAAGAAAATGAATCATGGATTTACATGACTTGTAAAACAATGTCATACAGCAGTTAGGTTCAAAGGAAAAAAAGACAAGTAAAGCAATATGAGGAAGAAGTAGCACACTAAGACACCACATTAGTAAATAACCTAGTTATAAATGAAAATATGTAAATTTTAGGGAAGAAAATGTGCAAATAATGATGTCCCATATGTGAGTAGTTCTTTAGAACTGGTATATGCACACTAATTTACTTGTACTTTATAGTTACACATAATATCAAGTAAATGGGTCTGCACATACTGGTTGTATAAGACTTATATAACTCATGGTTATTAGTCACCTTTTAGCTGAGTGAGGAGGAAACTTTTGGAGGATAGCCTGATGTCAAAAAGGGCAGCAAATATCCAACTGGACTGCTGAAGGCTGGAGGAAAGTCTGGTTATCTGGTCTCTAAAGGCTGAGATCATCTAGAGAAGTAAAAGTGAGTGCTCCATAATCCCTGTGTACTGCAAACAGTGAAGCATCCTGAGACTATTCTTATTTGGGAGTTAATCTCATCCAAGTGAGTAGACTCGCTCACAGCGATGGCATCAGCAAGTCATGTCCATGTCGTGATTTTGTTCTGATCAGCAACTGAACAAGGTTCATTCGTTGTGCTGATTGAAATCACCTTTAGTTGTTTAGTTGCTGAACTTAAGAAAAACATGGCATGGAGATGACCTGTTGATGCCATAATGCATAGGGCAGCCTCAAACATGGAAAAAGAATGGTACCGAAACATCCTCCTGGAACTCTTCCCAATAGTTTGGTTATGAACAATGTCTTTCCCAGGATGATGGAGCACTGGGCCGGAAGGCTGACTTGTGAGGCAGGTGGACAAATAAATCCTACAAACTCTGACAAACTCCAAGCACTGATAATCCGAAGTTGATTACCATCTTAACTTGCAAACGAAGAACAAACACTGCTAATTTTCACTATTTGGATCAACTAAGAAACCTTGAAGCAGTAAATGTACATAATATTCTTTTTGACATGTCAGTGGTAAGAATTATTATTATTATTATTATTATTTTTTTTATTTTTATTTTTTTTTTACTTTTTTGGATTTTAATTGTTTTTTACATGTTGTACTCCATCTATCACTGTTATATTTTGTTTTTTAGTGTACATGTTCAAATAAAAAGTCGTACATCGGTTCTTAAGTTTTACTTATAATTTATATAATATTTTCCTGGACCATATTGGGTAAGCCTTTTCTGTGTAGTGAAACTACAAATTAATTACTTTACTGAAGATGACCAATAAGATGTGATGATTCCATGTGAATATGAAATATCAACCTGACTGATCTTTGAATGTTTAATCAGAAGATTGTAGGGTTGCTTCTTCAGGGACCATAAACACACTTCGTATTAATTCAGACAGAGTCATGTATATAGCTTATAAAATGAATTTAATTTTTTTTTCTAAACTAATGATTATACATGACAAGATATGAATATGACAAGTGATGTAATGGATATGAAGTGATTTAATGTGATGTGTGAAATCTTGTCATGTAAGCTAGGTGTTGTAGCAAAACCATTCTTTGTATCTGAGAAAGTTTGTGAAGTCTGGGTTGTAAAATAATTTGTTTGTTTATAAACTAGAGTGTTGTTTGTTTAAACTCATCCGACGCCAGTGTGTGCAGGCTAAGATGGTATGAGTTGCTCTCGGCGGTCCAGAGGGTTGCGTGGTGAGGTCACCGGACGTCGAAACCACAATACTCAGAGATTAGTAGCTTCCTCTGAGTAGATGCTACCCTGGGTCTGCAGGTTAGATGTCTGAGGTGTGACGTAGTTCTGAAAAGAGCTGTTTTGTCTGGGAATCACTCGCAGCGTCACAGAGAGGCTTTGACTGCAGGTCAAAGGTGATGGTTTCAAAAGAAGCTTCTCTCCCGATTTAGCCAAATCGGGAGTCAGCTGGAAACTGAATTAATCGGGAAGTAATTCTTGTTTTATTAAACCACAATGTTGATAAATTTTGGCAAGTTTGGCAAATTTGATACATTTTGAAGGCTTTATCAAACATCCCTCAGAAAGCCACGCCTTGTTGAGATACAAAGGTGTTTAATGCTTTGTGAATGAGAATGTTTTAAAACACGTATGTGAAGTGAATATCACATTAATGAGTATCTTATTGTAATGTGTATGAGTGTAAATATTGATTAACTTGTTAAATCCAACGCATACTGATCTGGTGTAGATAAGGTCTGAAATGGATCATTGTCACAACAATATTCATTTTACATTCATTGATTTAAGCACATATATGTGTTCATTCAACACACATGATTATTTAAGCTTATGAGTTGTAAAGTCCTGTAGGAGCTTTAAGTAGGTTTGTTTTTTATTTAGGGTGAGTAATCAGCAGTCTGGCTTTTACACAGAGACTGCAGGACCTCTGCAGGAGACCTTGACAATTTCGTCATGTCTTCTTGTATGAAAACAAGCACTGAGCAGAACTTTCTGGATTTGGAGGCCAGATAGATAGTGGGTTTAGGTCTGCAAATGAAAGGTTATCTTGTGTGGTCAATTAGACGGTGCAAATTTGACACCTTAGATATGTGACGTCTGATTCATCTTCAAAAATATATAAATATATCTATAAATATACTTTACAACAACCATCCAGTCAAAATTTGGAACAAATTTATAAAATGTGTGTGCAATTCCACAAAGACACTCGGTCATGTTGTCTTCCCAGCATGGATCTGTGGCGTTCACCACCAACCGTGCCACAGAGCTCCACTTTACATGTCAGATTAAAAAGATCAAAACTCTAAATCGGGCTGAGAGCACGAGGGAGATAAAGCGTGAGAAGAGGATGGAAATGTAAAGACTACACAGAGAACAGAAGGAAAAAGTGTCCCAATTAATGTCTCCCTCCATTAATGCATACTGAAGCCTTGCCAAGCTGCTGGGTTTGATCTATGCAGCGTTCCTATCAAAGGCGCGTAACGCGGTCCTGTAATGCGGGGAAGATCTCAGTCAGGCGGCATTAAGTGTTGTCGCTAACGCAGAAACATCTCTGGGCTGAAAAATGGGCGATTGTGGGATTGTTTCCCACTCTGAAGCACAATTTCCTAATTAGAATAACTGCAACTTAAAGCTCCACAAGCCAATATTTCTCATCAAAAGTGAATCGAATGACATAATCTGAAGACTGTCTTTCACAGTGACAGATGTTTAAAAGACTTGCTGTGAAAGTCTGCAGCTCTACAGGCCTGATTTAGCTCATTGTTCTATTGTTTGAGTTTTACAGCCGGAAAATGTTGCTCTCATCTCACAGATTCAGCCATGGACCATCTGCTGAGCACCGACAGGGGACAGACAGGGGGCGTAAAAGCTTGTGTGGATTTCAGTTGTTGGAAAACTAGAAGGGGATTAAAAAAGGTATTTTTGATAGCTGGATGTGTGCCTGTGTAGGTTCAGTGTGACAGGGTTTGGGTTATTGTTGCCAAATGCAAAAGTTGGATGTTGAAAATCTGGTTTTCTTTAGTATTTTGTTGTTTTTTTCCAGAGGTTTATTGGCTGCAGATGGAATCCCACAAAAAAGGAATACAAGATAAAAATCTGCCCTAAAACCACCACCAGACACGTTTTCGTAAAGTTCCCCAACGTGCACAGGTACCAACACCCCAGATGTTGCGTTCAGGAGCGTTTCTGCAGACAGCCACCACCTGAGGGGTGGGATTTGACCACCATTTCTTGAAAGCATGACTTCTGAAAGAATTATTTTTAACAGGCTGCGGGAGTCTGCGCCACACAGTGGGACGGTGAATGAGCCGCTAGCTGCTGCATCGCCTAAAATGAATTAGACGTGTCTCTTTATCTTCACAGCTGGGTAATTTGTCAGTTTCTGAGTCTCTCTGTGAGACGTTGGTTGATAGATGGGCGTTCTCAAATAAACTGTGAGGCCATGCTTACCTTTGCAAGTTCAGCCACCTCATAAGCAGCTGAGTGTGTCCATCACCCCCAGTTATGTTCTCATCTGACCTGATATTCCCACCTGAATGATCAGTTTCCTTATTGGAATTTTGTGAGGTTTTGTCCAGTCAACAATCACTGGCCAGAAGTTGACCCATATCAAGTACATCTGGGAAGACGTCTGTAGACTTCTTCAAATTGTTTTAAACAAAAGAAAAAAAATCAATAGACTCAGCTTTTATAGTGTACTGAGTCTCCAGAGGCGCTGACCCTTTTGATCAGAGCACAGAAAGCAGAAGAAGACCTTGAACTGAGCGATTTTGTTGACTGACACTTTGAAAACAGAAGCAGTGCTGTTGTCTATCACGTTCAGCACAACTCAAAGTGCTCTGGGACTTTTT
The DNA here is from genome assembly GCF_043380555.1 of Nothobranchius furzeri. Taxonomy (NCBI): domain Eukaryota; kingdom Metazoa; phylum Chordata; class Actinopteri; order Cyprinodontiformes; family Nothobranchiidae; genus Nothobranchius; species Nothobranchius furzeri. The sequence goes on along the minus strand of NC_091745.1, from coordinate 62,647,519 downwards.
TGGTTGAAAGAGGTCAATGCTGAGTGCATCCTCGCCCCAACAAAGCATCAATCTCAGCCTATGAGACGCGAATCGGATCGAATCAAACCTTAAAATGCCATTAGCGGGAGACAAAAGCGAGCAACACACCACGAGGATCATTCCTAATTCAGCAAAAATGAAATCAATGTCTCCCTCTTCCTGTTTTTGTTTTCTCATATCTGCCCAGCGTCTGCCTTCCATGTAAAGTAACTCTAAATCCCTCCCTGCCAATCATCGGACACACAGTGGCAAAGAGGAGGTGAGGCAGTGCGGGTGAGGGCTTCGACTGCCCAGAGCTCCCACCTCAGAGAAGAAGTTCGTGGCAAGAATTTGTATCAAAAATGTTATAAACATCTCATATTTCCTTGGTCAGTTCAGATATAAAAATACTTTTTTTAGCCTTCACCTCTCATCTTTTTTTTTTCCCGCAGCCTCGTGGAGCCACACAAGAGTCATCCATGTTATTTCTTCCATGTTGTTTTCCTCTCAAACTCGTCCCTTGGCTCCGTCTTTCTCTACATCTTCTCGCTCAGGCTGAAAACGCCTTCAGAATGTACATCCACAACAGATTAACTCAACCTAATAACCTTTGCAAACACAAAGCAGCTTTGACATTGTGATTTTATTCTAACCCTGTGATTTACACAAATATATTAGATAACAGATGACGTTAATAGCACTTAAGCCGCAACCATCTTGCTGATGATCAACTCGCTGGCGAAAAAGTAACGTGGGTGGTGAATTACACTTTTCCGGTATAGTATTTTATTGCAACATGATACAACCATTAAAGACCAAATTCACTGGGAAACAGTTTTTTGCTTTTTATTTTTGAAATATGATCGGTCACTTTGAGTTTAACATGCAGGTTAAACGCGAAAATAAACTTCTGCCCCCATTCCCTGCATTAGCTGCCAATAGAAAAAAGACATAGAAACGCTTTGATTAAAACAAGCCAGTGACATTAGCATGTCATAATGTCACGTTAGCATTTGTGGACTCGCTCATCTTGACTCACAACGCAAAAGGTTGTGTTTGTTTAGAGTCTAGGAAAGAGCAGAGCACATTTTGACTAGTAGAAGATAACCATTAACATTAGCAACTCCGCAACATAGCAGAACTCCTCCAGGCTTGCTTTATTTGACACATAAAAAAGTCTATGAAATTCATAAAACAATATAGCTCCTTTGTTTTTATCAAAAAAACGTAACCCCACAAGGTCTGCTTCCACACAGTAAGAACGATTGTGATTGGATCGCAGCATGTCTGGTATCCTTGGCATTGCCACTGCAGAACGTGCGATGTGACTCTACACATACATTGTGATGGCGGTGGTCAAAAATAACATGCAGCTCTGGCTACAACTCCATCAGCTTTACAGATGTTGAAAGAAAAAGAAAATGATCTTTTCTATAGCGCCTCTCAAGATAAAAACCATGAGATGCTTCACAAGTTAATTTAAAAAAAAATAAAAACATTTTTAAAAATGAGAAAAAAATAAAATACATGTGATTAAAAAGTGGGAGAAAAGAGAGAGAGAGAAAATGAATAAGAAAGAGGGAAACTGTGGATCCCGGGAAAGGCAGGATTGGTAAAAAGAGCAGAATAAGGAGATGGTGATGAAGGTCACGCAAAAGCCAGCTTGAACAAGTGAGTTTTCAGCTGCTTTTTAAAAGAGACCACTCAGTCCACTTATCTCAGGCTCAGGGGGAGAGAGTTCCAGAGTCTGGGGGCCACAGCAGCAAATGATCTGTCACCTTTGACCTTTAGCCTGGTGCTGCACAACCAGTAGGCTTTGATCACTGGACCTCAGGGACCTGCTGGGGGTGTAGGGACTGAGAAGATCACCAATGTATGATGGTGCTTGTCCATGTAAGGCCCTATAGACCAGAACCAGGTCCTTGAAATTAACCCTGAAGTTAATGAGCAGCCAGTGAAGCTGAAGGAGAAGCGGGGTGATGTGGGTGTGTTTGGAGGACTTGGTCAAAAGCCGAGCACAGGCATTCCGAACCACCTGCAGGCGGTTCAGGGAGGTTTTGCTCAGACACGTGAAAAGAGAGTTACAGTAGTCGAGTAGCTAAGCTTGAGGAGAGGAAGTTGTGGAGAACAGTCTCAAGTTCAGAGCAGGATAGAATGGGACTCGGCTTAGCAATGTTCCTGAGATGGAAGAAGGAAGAGCGAACAAGAGAACTGACATGAGAATCCAGGGTTAAGGCTGGGTCAAAGGTCACAGCAAGATGCCTGATAAAGGGTTTGGTGTGAGAAGAAAGCTGACCAAGAGAGTCTCTGACTTTGGGAACCAGCTTGTCTGTGGCACAGATGAGGATCACAGTCTTATCTTCATTCAGCTGAAGAAAGCAGGTGTGTGACAGCTACAGCAGACATCTTATGGGGCTTAAAGAAGAAGTACAGTTAGATGTCATCTGTGTAAAGATGGTATGATATTCCTTTGAAGGAGCTCAGGATATGCTGAAGAGGAAGCAGATAGAGGAGGAAGAGTAAAGGCTCCAGCACAGAACCTTGTGGGACACCATGAGAGAGGGATGTGGTGGAGGACCAAAACATGGAGACAGCCACAGAAAAGGAATGCTCAGAAAGATAAGAGGAGAACCACTCCAGAGCACTTCCTGATAGGCCTACCCAGTCTCTCAGCCTATCCAGTAGCAGGTGATGGTCAACAGTTCAAAGGCAGCAGTCAGGTCCAGCAGGACCAGAACAGAGTTGTTTAGCCACAACCTTTTCCAAAATCTTGGAGATGGATGGTTGACCTAAAATGTGGTTTGATCGTAGCAAACAATCATCCTCATACAAACTCAGGTGTTAAAAAAAATTGTGCAAAATATTATGGTTTGACAGGGTTGTGCTTGATGCTATTTTCTAGTTTAGATCAAAAATTCTTACATATTGATGTCGATTTTAAATCATCCAGGATGAGGTCAATCCTCAGAGTCAAAAAAGGCAACTTGACTGACATTTTCATGCAACAAGAGAAGTCCAATTGCTCTTTTTTTGGACATGTGTCTTTCAGAATTACCAAAAATGATCATAAACTTATGGATATGTAATGAAGTCAATAGAGGGTAAATTGGATTAAATAAATTACTGAAGAGCTATTTATTTCTATGCTCATTACTTTGTGACCAATAGCTGTAATACTCTATTATTATAGAATATCACCTTGCTTGGTCTTAGGATGATTAATTAGAAGGTTCTAGAACTCTTTGTTTATTCAGGGACTGTAAACACTTTGTTTATGATTCAAGAACCAGTCAGGTTTGCAAACAGATAATAATTTATTTTACAAACAATTTAAGACTTGACAAATGGTTTAAACTAGTATTTACTGTGAGTGGATGCAAACTAAGAGATGTGTGTCTGGAACTAGGTGTGAATACAGTATTTCAGAGTCTAAGTCTCCGCTTCTCAGAGAGAGGTGAGTTCTGGATAGTAAAAGAATTTGGTTTGCATCTGAGCTGTTAGCTGTTCTTATCAAACTGCATACAGGCGCTATCTCACTGTGTTCTACGTACCCAAGTGGAGACACCCTTGCGGATCCGAGATGTCAGGGGGTTGGAGACCCCGGGTGAAGAAGTCCGTAGACTAACTCCTAGTATGACCAGGTCAGTCCAGGATCGCTCCAGGTAACAGGTGGACTGGATAAAACCAAGCGTCTCAAAACCACTCTGAAGGAGTATTGCAAATTCAGCTTTGTTCTGCAGGAAAAATCTCTTGTTGTCCTCAGCTTTGCAGGTGCAGAAGCTTAAGGTTTTGACAGTGTGTCAAAATCCTTTGGTAGCTCAGCTAAAGACGGCCAGTCTTAAAGCTTTGCTCTCCAACCCTCGTTCTGTTGGAGGTTCGAACTTGTCTCAGGGTGGAAGCGGAGCGGCTGGTTTTATAGCCCGCTGTTTATCTATTACCAAAGTTATCAAGAATTCTCAGAACGCACTCTCTGTGACGCAGAGCCGCTGAGTCTGCGAAACGAGGTTAGTTTATGTGTAATGCTTCATAATTTAGCCGTACTTCTTGTCTGGTGTGAGTGATCTAATCCAGTAAACATAGCATCATTGAACAGATTCGTGAAGCATTTCATCATCGTAATTATACATGGCAATATTTAGTGATTATTAATTGTAAGATCTTCTTTTCTTCAAGGATTATTCTGAAATATAAAATGATGACTTATATTATGAAATCTTCTTTTCTTCTGGGAATAAAAGTTTATTTTAGGAGTTCTCTTGTGAGGAACCTTGGGGAAAGGAATGCTACAGTTCATCTATATTATCTGATGAAGCTTCAGTTCAGCTGAAGAAGTCATCTGATTAAAGCGCCTGCGTGCAGACATTCCATCTCCTGTCGGGATAAAATACAGCAGAACGTGTGTAGCCAGGGTTATTTGCTCTGGCCGTGCATATGAACTGTGGGATCTCAAAATCAGTCCATCTGGTGACGTTACAGATACAATGTTCTCCATTAGCAAATGTTGTATCCTGTCTATGTATGTTTTGCTAGTTTTTTGGGGGTGACTGAGATGAATCTAAGGTTTCTGAACAGACCTGCTGACTCAGAGATGAGGTTTGGTTCCAAGGGCTGGATTAACGAGCTGAATAGGGACTCGAGTACGGCACCCTGAAGTATTGGTAAATGGTTGAATAGACACGAAGAAGAAAAACACTCCAGCTGGTTACATTTAAAATGTGATGAAACCATGAAACACACACAAACACACACTGATAGACAAGTTGTGTGCGTGTGTGTTCTGGTATTAATTACAAACCCATCGGTCCATTTCTGAGGCTTGCGTGGATAAGATTGTGATTCATAAAGTCCAACAAAGGAACTCATGTCCGAGCCAGTGGGAACAGAGCTTTTCATGACAACTGTGATGAATCTCCGTCTCTCACTCGTTTGCCTCTCTCTGCTCTCCTGTCGTATGCTGATCCCCTCTTTTCTATTCAACACACTCTAATTGCACTCCCTCTCTCTTTCTGGACCCTGTTTGCCATGCATTACCCCTGCCCACCCCCACCCCCACTTTTTAGATGAACAGTCTCCATCCCAGCCACCCCCATTTATTCTACCTCCCTTGATTGATTTTCACCTTTTCCATTCTTCCAGTTCACCTCATTATCAGAGCCCCCCGTCTGTTAGTTTCCTCTTTCCTTCTGCCCCCACCCCACACACACACACACACACACACACACACACACACACACACACACACACACCAACTTCCTGTCCTGTCGTCTTTGAAGCGACCCACTTCGGCCTGTAATTAGAAAAGATAGAAAGACCAGAGAAGGTTGCTGATCAGCTGTGGAGAAAGGAGAAGGCACCACTGCCAGATGGCCATTTTTTAGTTTAATCAGCATTGTAATAAGGTGACACCTGCTCCAAGATGCAGCCTCAGAAGATGGGCGATCATATGGGCACGGGCATGTACGGACGCAGTGCACCAACTGAATAAAGGAGGCAGATGTCTAAAAGCTTCCTTTCCAATCATCTCTGTTCATTTTTGAAAAAGCAGCCTACAATCAGCTCTCTGAATTCTAAAGAAATGGAAGCATGAGTGTTTTAGTGATTAAAAGTTAGTTGGTTTGTTGACTGCGGTGTTGTGCAAACATTTTAAACCATCCCTGGTTTAAGTACTCCTCCTACCTTCCACCCAGGTTCTCTCCACATTACGTTAGAAAATGCTTTTCAGAATTAGCATTTTCACTCATGCTGTGCCTGTTTTGTGCACTTTAACCATCAGGGGAATGTCGTGGAGTCCGTTCTTGAAATTTTAGAAAAGCAAAGAACAAATGGACTGTCAGAACTCCAGCACCATCTGAAAGTGGTGTTTTTAGGAAACAAAGAAATACCTGACTGGACATGAGAGATGCACCATTGAGATGATCGACTTTTTTGTCAAGTTTTCAGATAAAAGCACTTTGAGAATGAAATCCTGCATTCTCTCAGTAAAGCCTTGTTCAGCGCCTTGGCCTTCCCGACAGGGTCGCGGAAGGCGCTTTATAAATAAAGCTTTCATTGATTGATTGATTGATAAATGACGTATTTTCGAAAGATTTATCTGTAGAAACAGGAGTAAATTGTATGTTTGTGACAAGCAGCAGTTGAAAATATGTTTCAGGAGAATTAGGAAATTAGAGGTGGTCTATAACTTTTGCACGTCATTCTAGGTCTTTGTGCAGTGAAAGTCTGTGGTTGGTTTGTTCTGCAGGGCCCGAACGTGCCTGAGAAAGTGTGCAGCCATGGGCTGTGGTCTGCGTAAGATGAGGCCGGTGTCGGAGGACAGCAGCCCAGGGAAGATTTACTCCACCCTGAAGAGACCACAGGTAGAAACCAAGGTGGGCGTGGCCTACACATACCGCTATCTGGACTTCCTGATAGGAAAAGATGGTAAGGCTGATGTTTTACAGTTAATATCCCCATTTTCTTCCTTTTAATTTCCTCGCAGATGAAAAAAATGCTCCCTGATCACTGATCCTCAAAATCTCATTTAGCAGTTGTTATGGTCATTTCCCTCTGCTTGGCCATAAATATGTAAATTTTAGTCTCATTTTCATGCACAGCTGAGGTTATATGATGGTATTTGCTGCATCAGACATCAGTGCCCTTCACAAGTTTTACAAAGGGCTGATTTGCAGGACAAAAGAAGTCGGCTTAGAGGTTTTTTGTTCTAATAATTCCACCCAGAGTGATTACTCGGACCGCTCCCCGTCTCAAAATGCCATTGCACCGAATCCCAAGAGAAAACACTCAGGGCTCAGATGCTGAAGGGATCTGTCACTCATGGAATAAGAGCACGCTGGCTGTAATTTTCATCATGATTTTCTTGTAATGACAGAGCGTTAATTAGTGCTTGTTGCCTGTTCTGCAGCATCTATTATAATTTCCACTCTGACAGTTAGTCAGTCATGATTTGTGCTAATGATACAGAACTTTCCAGACCAATCCATGTCAGACATCCTGCTGGCTCCCATAAATTATTTATGCCAGAGTTCGTCTATCTATAGCAGAGGATGCAAACAACTTAAAACAAAAGCTGCCTGTCAGGTCGAGTGTTTCATCCTGGAGACGGTCTCCTTTTGGATCTGTTGCAGCTGGTCAGCGGTGGGCTGTAAGCAGCCAGGTGAGAGGTAACCTTGAAGTTTTGCACAAGGAAAAGAGACTCTGAGGGTGTCTGTGGTGTGCATGGAAATATAGAAATATAAAACAGTTCCCTCTGCAGATAGCGCCTCTCCGCTGATGCATATATCACACACAATCAGAGAAGAGCTTCCAGCAAAGTCACCTCCTCTTCTTCCTTCCCTCAATCAGAGGTGTTTATCAGACAGAAGATGGGTGTTGCTTCCTGAGAGAACCTGACTGCATGGCTCGGGGACATCTTTCTGAGGGAGGTGGACCTTTCTTTGTGCTGTGAAATAAGTGTGATTACATGAAGTTATTGTGACAAAGGCTAAACTAAAGTAGATGCAACAAAGAGTTGTTTTAGGTTATTTTTTCATTTGAGTTGATTGAAACTAAAAACTGGAGGAAGGCTGGAGAAGAGAAAGAATGAAATTATTTGTGGTAGTAACTGGCTTATGTATTTAATGTAACAAATATACACACAATTTAAAAAGTTAAAGTCTCGTTATATATTTATATTGACACTTGTATAAAATATAACGTTATCTCCCGTGTCACATGACGTTATGTGACTGCCGTGGAAGCCACAATCACGTGATGCAAGTCTATTCCATTTAACTGTTTTCTCTGACCAAGGAAGGACGGTGTCCTCGTCAGCAAGGCGCCTGGCCTCGCAATACATCGCCTCGCAAGGCCAGGCGCCTTAACATTGAGAAACACCCTAGGTCTCTCTTTGGCCATTTTGAAAGAAAACAAACTGACCCAACTGGCTGAGAAGGAAATCTGTTTCAATATGATTTTCCTTCCAACATGATTGAAAAGTTTGATTTTCAGTGTAAAATTTGTACTTACTGTACCTTTAATTTAGCCTGGCCTGCCAGACTCGTCCTCTGTTTAATTCTGCACAGAGAATGAGTCTGGTAACTCACAGGCAGAGAGGCACTTGAGGGGCGGGACTAGGCAGCTCAAAAATGACCAATCAGAAAAAAGACGGATATCCCGACTGTACCGCACGACACAGTACATTTCTAGTTGTAGTAAAAAATTAACGTCTGGCAACGGCGCAAACATCTTTTATTTTATTTTTTTAGAAGAAATGATTTTAGCGCTTCTACTTGTGGTTTTAAAGACATCTGAGTCATTTAGGACAAAGGAAAGAGCCGCAGCAAACTCCACTTCAGTCACCATGTTTATGACAAACTCGGCGTTGTGGTGTGTGACGTACGATACTCAGCGCTGATTGGCTCGGTTAGAATTCTCACGGGGTGGGGTTATTTGAATAGGAGAGTTCCCAGACCCTTTCTCTGTGCAGAATTAAACAGAGGAGGAGTTTGGCAGGCCAAGCTACCTTTAATTACAATCTGTTCAGTGGTTTATGTGACGTTTTACAGGATTGACTTCCATAACTAAGGTCGGATCTCACATTCTGTTGTTGTGACGATTCTCAGCAAAAAAAAAAACCTCACAATTTAATTCACTAGATGTAAAACTGGACTACGTTATTGTCATTTGTGTATTTACTAAGGTTAGCTGGACTTGCGCCATACATTAATCTGATGTATGTTACTTTTTTCTAAGACATTTAAAAAAAATCAATTCTGTGATTAATGTGTAACCCAGAAGCTAGAACCTTAATGAGGTATTAACTAATTGGCTTACTAATATGATCCATCCTCAATTTAGATAAAATATAAAATATAAATTAAGGAAATTAACAATACTAATTAATAGATATCTAATTAACTAATAGATAATTTCATAATGAATTATTGGAAGGGTGAATTACTAAAATAACGAGTTTAATATTAAACATCGGTTAAAACAAGAATCTTGAACATCACTAACAGAAACAGAATAGGAAAGCTGTATACTATTGGTCCAGGTGGGAATCTGAAATTTCATTGGCTGAGAGAAATAAGTCCCGCCTCCGCGAAATAAAACCGTGCGACGCAGCTGAGCGAGAGGAGAGACAAACGGCTGTGCAGCACGCAGATACAGAAAGCAAAGACTGAGCGGTTAGAGAGAGAGAGAGAGAGAAAAAAAAACAACGGTCGAGGCCGTGAAGAACCCTGATTTGGGTGCCGCATAGATAGAGGGAGAGGCGGACTTGACTCCTTCTAATAAGAGCTAGGAACTTGGAACCAACGCGGTGAGTAAAGAAAAAAGAAGAGAAAAAGCTAACGATGCAACTTAAAAAAAAAAAGGAAACTTAAATAGCTTATCAAATTAATTCCATTCTTATAGATTTGTGTGGAGACGACAGAGTGAACCAATCCTCTGTAGGAGGGAACCGTTGGAGCGCGTTGGTGAGTGAATGAGATTAAATTCAGTAAATTATTAAATTCAAAAAGCTAATTACAGCAACCGAGGTGACAGCAGTGGGCTGCTAGACGTTAGATCCCAGGAGTTAACATCTCAAACTACCAGTTAACGGTGGTAGGGCATATAGGAGTTAACGGCTCAAACCGCCAGTTAACGGCGGTAGGGCATATGGGATTCCCAGGAGTTAACGGCTCAAACCGCCAGTTAATGGTGGTACGGCCTAGATGTACAAGGTCCTCAGGGGCGTTATAGCTAACGCCATAGAATTAGCAATGCGTCCCTTAACCAAACATTTAATAATAAAAAAAATAGATAAATAAAAATAAATAAAAGCTAACTGATTAGGGAGGAATTATTTTACAAAGGTGGACCAAAGGACCAGAATTTATATTTTGTTGAATTTTGTTATAGAACATTTTATTTATTTATTTATTTATTTATTTATTTATTTATTTATTTATTTATTTATTGTGTTACAGATATACAAGGTGTCACAATGCTGTATAGAAACACAACTAAATGTATCCTTGTTGTCATGAATGTATTTCTTGTTGAATAGTGTAGAGTAATAGAATCTAACTGAGCCTATTGAGCTGAACAATTGTTGTCATATGTAATTATATTTCCAGAGCTACTGAGAATTATTTTAATAGACAATCAAATTGATGTTATGTTAGTTGAACTGTGAACCCAAACATGATTGGCTATGCCAATAGAGTGAAGCATTTGTTTAAGTCTGTAAGACTTTATGCTGTGATGTGACGAGAAGGGTCGATGCCAACTCGCTAACAGTCCTGTTGTTTACAGGCTGGGGTTTTTTTTTCTCCTTGGGTTTGATCCCGACTCCTATGATCACTCACTTGGAACGAGAACTGGATTTCTTCCTGACGAGGGAGATGGCGAGCCTTAACCACTGAACGAACCAGGACATCTCAAGTAACTGAAGAGCAGACTGCTCTCTTCTGTGAACAATCTCAACGGTGCGGTAGGAAAAAATCGCACCACCGGACTCTGACTTTCACCCCAAGCGTGGGGATTTGACTTGACGCCGGCTGACTTGTGACTCATATGATCAAATCTCATACCGAGCATTTTACTATTGTCGATTGTTTTCATCTGTTTTTGTGTGTTATCTTTATGTGTTATATTTCCCATTATTATTAAAATTTAGTATATAAACCGTTTCATGCTATACCCGTGACTCCAGTCATTCTTAAACAACCTCCAATTCTCCCCGAACCTAATTATTGGCCCATTTGTTTATTTTTTCTTTTAATTATCTTATTGTATCCTGTAATCCGGTTACATAAAACTTGGCAGTTTTATGTAACCGGATTACAGGATACAATAAGATAATTAAAAGAAAAAATAAACAAATGGGCCAATAATTAGGTTCGGGGAGAATTGGAGGTTGTTTAAGAATGACTGGAGTCACGGGTATAGCATGAAACGGTTTATATACTAAATTTTAATAATAATGGGAAATATAACACATAAAGATAACACACAAAAACAGATGAAAACAATCGACAATAGTAAAATGGTCGGTATGAGATTTGATCATATGAGTCACAAGTCAGCCGGCGTCAAGTCAAATCCCCACGCTTGGGGTGAAAGTCAGAGTCCGGTGGTGCGATTTTTTCCTACCGCACCGTTGAGATTGTTCACAGAAGAGAGCAGTCTGCTCTTCAGTTACTTGAGATGTCCTGGTTCGTTCAGTGGTTAAGGCTCGCCATCTCCCTCGTCAGGAAGAAATCCAGTTCTCGTTCCAAGTGAGTGATCATAGGAGTCGGGATCAAACCCAAGGAGAAAAAAAAACCCCAGCCTGTAAACAACAGGACTGTTAGCGAGTTGGCATCGACCCTTCTCGTCACATCACAGCATAAAGTCTTACAGACTTAAACAAATGCTTCACTCTATTGGCATAGCCAATCATGTTTGGGTTCACAGTTCAACTAACATAACATCAATTTGATTGTCTATTAAAATAATTCTCAGTAGCTCTGGAAATATAATTACATATGACAACAATTGTTCAGCTCAATAGGCTCAGTTAGATTCTATTACTCTACACTATTCAACAAGAAATACATTCATGACAACAAGGATACATTTAGTTGTGTTTCTATACAGCATTGTGACACCTTGTATATCTGTAACACAATAAATAAATAAATAAATAAATAAATAAATAAATAAATAAATAAATAAATAAAATGTTCTATAACAAAATTCAACAAAATATAAATTCTGGTCCTTTGGTCCACCTTTGTAAAATAATTCCTCCCTAATCAGTTAGCTTTTATTTATTTTTATTTATCTATTTTTTTTATTATTAAATGTTTGGTTAAGGGACGCATTGCTAATTCTATGGCGTTAGCTATAACGCCCCTGAGGACCTTGTACATCTAGGCCGTACCACCATTAACTGGCGGTTTGAGCCGTTAACTCCTGGGAATCCCATATGCCCTACCGCCGTTAACTGGCGGTTTGAGCCGTTAACTCCTATATGCCCTACCACCGTTAACTGGTAGTTTGAGATGTTAACTCCTGGGATCTAACGTCTAGCAGCCCACTGCTGTCACCTCGGTTGCTGTAATTAGCTTTTTGAATTTAATAATTTACTGAATTTAATCTCATTCACTCACCAACGCGCTCCAACGGTTCCCTCCTACAGAGGATTGGTTCACTCTGTCGTCTCCACACAAATCTATAAGAATGGAATTAATTTGATAAGCTATTTAAGTTTCCTTTTTTTTTTTAAGTTGCATCGTTAGCTTTTTCTCTTCTTTTTTCTTTACTCACCGCGTTGGTTCCAAGTTCCTAGCTCTTATTAGAAGGAGTCAAGTCCGCCTCTCCCTCTATCTATGCGGCACCCAAATCAGGGTTCTTCACGGCCTCGACCGTTGTTTTTTTTCTCTCTCTCTCTCTCTCTAACCGCTCAGTCTTTGCTTTCTGTATCTGCGTGCTGCACAGCCGTTTGTCTCTCCTCTCGCTCAGCTGCGTCGCACGGTTTTATTTCGCGGAGGCGGGACTTATTTCTCTCAGCCAATGAAATTTCAGATTCCCACCTGGACCAATAGTATACAGCTTTCCTATTCTGTTTCTGTTAGTGATGTTCAAGATTCTTGTTTTAACCGATGTTTAATATTAAACTCGTTATTTTAGTAATTCACCCTTCCAATAATTCATTATGAAATTATCTATTAGTTAATTAGATATCTATTAATTAGTATTGTTAATTTCCTTAATTTATATTTTATATTTTATCTAAATTGAGGATGGATCATATTAGTAAGCCAATTAGTTAATACCTCATTAAGGTTCTAGCTTCTGGGTTACATCCTCCCCCATTAAATATCATGCACGTCCCTGTGCATTGTTTCTACGGGGTACACAACTTCTTGAGTAAGAGAGTCAATAAAAGCTTTATTAAGTCCTTGGAAAAGGGACCTAACTACGGTCACTAGTGGATTGCCCAATTGAGAGTAAGTTAGTCTTTGAGGAGGCTGACTACTTCGTTCAGATCTCCTGACATACATCTCTGGTTGCACAGTATCATGCTCATCCGTTTCGGTTTGATTCTCAACTGAGACAGGACGAAGTGAGCTCTCTGTTTCCGACAGAGCTGATGAGCTATTCTCTAAGACTTTGGTCTTTTCAGATGTATGTGTCTGATCGTGTATGATGGGTTCAAAACTTACATCACGTTGCTGCGACTTTAGGACACCATCCAATTGAGGTAGGTTTGTGTTAGTTTCATCCCCCGTTTCTACGTCAGGTAAGTATACTTCGTTTTTTTTCGTTTTTTCAGGTAAGTATGTTGCTGCTTCTTTCACTCTTTCAGGTAAGAATGTCGCAGTTTCACTCATTCTGTCAGGTAAGAATGTTTCGGTGTTGATGCCTTTGTCAAGTAAGGACAATTCAGCATTTTCATTACCAGCTAAGGTTGGTTCCTTGCGATCCCCTGTGTGTAAGGATAGTGTGTTTTGTTGTTGAATATTATTTACCGGTCCTGAATCTGCTATGAGTTCCCTATTTGGCAAGGTGACCGCTATTTGATAGGATGGTCGGTTTAGCACTTGTGGAAGATCAGAGTAATAAAACTCATCTACCTCTTCGTCAAGTGGCTCATCTGGGTCAGGTTCTAAGGCTGAACTCTGTCTTGTATGAGGTCTGCTAGGTTTCGTAACGCGTTCTGTTTCATTTTCTAATGAAGAGAGAAAACCACAAGGCAGTAAAAGATCTCTGTGGAGTGTTCTGTTGGGTCCTTCTCCGTTCTCTGGTTTTACAGTGTATACTGGCAAGTTTTCCATCTGTTTGAGAACTATATACACTGTTTGCTCCCATTTGTCTGCTAATTTATGCTTTTCTCTTAAGCGAAGATTTCGGACTAAAACACGATCTCCCACACCTAGTGTGGACTCACGAATGTTTCTGTCGAACCGTTCTTTGTTCTTCCTCGCTGTTTTTTGAGAGTTTTTTATGACAATGTCATAACTCTGTTCCAGATGACTCTTCAGTTCTTTAACATACTGAGAATGAGTTATAGAGGGCTTGTTCAAATGCGGTAACCCAAAGGCAATATCTATAGGCAACCGAGGCTGCCTACCGAACATTAGCTCGTAGGGAGAGTATCCCGTCACGTCATTTTTTGTACAATTGTACGAGTGAGTAAGTGGTTTTACAAAATCGCGCCAGTGATGTTTCTCAGTGGCTTGTAAAGTTCCCAACATGCTGAGTAATGTACGATTGTACCGTTCAACGGGGTTGCCACGAGGGTGATAAGGGCTCGTTCTGACTTTACGGATACCAAGTAAAGAACAAAGTTCCTTGATTGTACGTGATTCGAAATCCCGTCCCTGATCACTATGAAGACGCTCAGGAAACCCGTAGTGGACTAAAAAATGTTCCCACAGGTTCTTCGCGACGGTGGTGGCTTTCTGATCTTTGGTTGGGATGGACACTGCATACTTTGTAAAATGGTCTGTAATCACTAAGACATCTTTAGTGTTCTTACTGTCTGGTTCTATGGAGAGAAAATCCATGCAAACTAACTCCATAGGTCTGGTGGTGGTAATACTCACCATTGGAGCAGCTTTGTCAGGGAGGGCCTTCCGACGGATACATCTTTCGCAAGTTTTAACTTTGATTTCGATATCACTAGCCATTCTTGGCCAGTAAAAACGGGACCGAATGAGATCTGTCGTACGTTCAACCCCAAGATGCCCCATATCATCATGTAGGCTTTGCATGACTGTTGAACGTAATGAATCAGGCAAGACTAACTGCAATGATGTCTCTGGTCCTAATTGGCGTCTCCGGTACAGTAAATCATTTTGAAACTCAAACCGTTTCCACTCTCTCAAAAGGTTAAGAACCACCGGGGGTTCTGCAATAGTATCAGTTGGCGGTTTATTGTCAGTCATAAGCAGCTGAATGACTCGGCCAATGGTTGGATCTTTCCTCTGCAAGGAGACAAGGTCAGCATGGTTATACTTGGGCACAGCAAAGAAACTGTCACTATTGTCTTCCAACTGGAATAGGTCTGGAATGGCCGCTGCAGACATGGCAAGTGACTGAACTAAACCACAAGGAGAATCAGTCTCATCCAAGACCATGTGCTTTTGGCATGTTGCCTTCACTGCTTCGGCTTGAAGTTGAAGCTCGACTTCTTTGACAGAGGATAAAAGATGAGATCGGAACTCATCTAGTCGTTGGCATTCCTCAGTGAATTTTGAGTTGTCTTCAGGTTTATCATGCAGCCTCCTAGACAGGCCATCCGCGTCAACGTTCTGTGTACCTGCACGGTATCTGATGTCAAAATTATAGGTGGACAACGCAGCTAGCCAACGATAGCTCGTTGCATCGAGTTTTGCCGTTGTTAAGAGGTAAGTTAACGGATTATTATCAGTAATGACAGTGAATGTGTTCCCATACAAATAGTCATGAAACTTATCTGTTATGGCCCACTTTAAGGCTAGAAACTCCAACTTGTGCGCAGGGTACCTAGTTTCACTAGAGCTTAAACCGCGACTTGCATAAGCGATTACCTGTGTGACACCGTTTTGCACTTGGTATAGCGCTGCACCGAGTCCGGTCGTACTAGCATCTGTGTGTACTAGATATGGGAGTTTTGCGTCAGCGTAGCCAAGAACTGGCGAAGTGGTAAGTTTTTCAATAATAGTTTGAAAGGACTTCTCACAGTCTTGGCTCCAACGATTCCCAAAGGGTTCTTTGGGGTTCAAGTACTTTGATCTACATGGTGGTGTTTTAAAGTTTTTCCGTTTGGGTGGATAACCAGCCGTGAGAGATGTTAGTGGCTTGACAATATTTGAGTAATCTTTAACGAAGCGTCGGTAATAACCGGTAAATCCTAAGAAAGATTGGAGTTCCTTCAAAGTCTGAGGCTTCGGCCATGTTTTGAGTGCTTCCACCTTATCTGGATCGGTTTTTATGCCATCTCGAGATACTATATGTCCAAGATAACGCACAGATGTCTGGAAAAAACGACACTTATCTGGTGATAGCTTGAGTCCGTATTCTCTAAGCCGTTCAAGAACGTGAGAAAGTCTGGTTTCGTGTTCTTCCAAGGAGTTGGAAAAGACGATCAAGTCGTCTAGGAAAACTAACACTTCCTTCAGATTAATGTCCTTCATACACTTTTCCATAACCCGTTGGAAAGTGCTTGGAGCATTTGTTATTCCTTGTGGCATACGGTTAAATTCATAAAACCCAAACGGGCAAACAAAAGCAGTTTTAGGTTTATCCTTTTCACACATCTCTATTTGATAGTAACCTGACTTGAGGTCCATCACAGAAAACCACTGTGATCCAGCGAGAGCAGAAAAGGACTCCTCCAAGTTAGGCAGGGCATATGCGTCGCGAATGGTTTGCAGATTAAGCTTTCTATAGTCTATACATAGACGTACCTCACCATTCTTTTTCCGAACTACCACTATTGGTGAGGCAAATGGAGACTCCGACTCTCTTATTATACCGGTTTCCAAGAGGGCTTCCAAATGTTTTCTCACGGCTTCATAATCATGTGGATGGATCGGCCGAGATTTCTGTTTGAATGGGGTCTCGTCTTTTAAGTTGATGTGATGTCTTATCTGTTGTGTATGACCAAAATCAAGATCGTGGTGCGAAAACACATCGGAGTAAGTGTTAAGTTTGTTGGTGATCCTCCCTTTCCATTCTTCGGACAAGGGCGAAGTACCGAAGTCAAAACTGAGAGGAGGGTTTGAAGGTGAAGTCTGTTGCTGCGAACTACACGCCGCAAGTACTTTCTGATCACTTTTGTCAGGTTCTGGATATGGCATAACACGATCGGCTTTAACTAACTCAGCGATCACACAGTTAGTGGGTAATGTGATGTCATGGTTAGTTTCGTTTCTTAGTACAACAGGTACTTTGTATGGACCATGTGAAGGTAAGGAAATGAGGCAACAGTCTACAATTATACCCCCTGGTAGAGAACCATTGGTGGGTTGTTCAATGAGTGCATAAGGCTCATGCTTGTTTTGGCTGGGTTGCATAAACCCTTCTAGTAACAGTTTTTTATTTGCAGGGAGAACTTCTTGGGTTCTCCCTCGAAGCTTCACCACACCAACTCGTCCATCTTTGCTTTGTTTTTTTCTGACTGCTAAGGCTTTTAGCACGTGTTGGTACCCATAAGAGAGTGCCTTGGAATCAGGTAAGTTATTGGCAGACAATTGCTCATACAAAGGATCGAGTGTGTTTGTGCCAATGAGTAGTGGTGTATCAGAGTTTGAGCTTATATCCGGAACCACTAACGCAAGGGTAGGTAACTCAAGTCCAGACTGATCGAGCTCTTTTGGAAATGTGACACTTATCTCTATGTATCCTAAATAAGGAACTGCTTGACCGTTTGCGCCCTCGACTTCTAACAGATTACTGATGGGTTTAATTGAGAGGTCAGGTAAGTGTTCTTGGTAAAAAGAATTGGCAATGGTGGTTACCTGGGACCCTGAATCCAGTAAACAATTACATTCAACACTGTTAACTGAGACTGTAGCTGTGCATCGCCCACCCACTAATCTTTTGGGAAGTTTTGGCACTGAATGAGCATGAACTGGCTTGCAAAAAAGTCTCTCTGTCCTTTCCTTAGAGGGACTTGGTTCTACTTTAGCACCTATCTGTCCCACGATAGGAGCTTCTACCGGTTTAAAGGAGGAGACTGAGCAATTGGCTTTGACATCTCCCACTCGCGCTGCTTCTGTCTAAGAGCAAGTCTTTTAGTTGCAACTAGTGCTGGATTTGGCTCGTTGCTACAGCTAGACGCTATGTGCCCATCTTCTCCGCACTTAAAACAGTATCCAGGCTTTGGTCTGGGCACCACTGCTGTTATCTGCTGAATCTGTTTGGGCTCATCTGGAATTTTAGTCCCCACACGGGGTTTTGACTCTTTTTGAGTTTTCTTTGCCTTTTTATCTGTGTTGTTAACCTTAAGCTGTGCAATTTGGCTCCTGAGCTCAGCGATTTGTTTGCGTAAGTCATCACAGTTATCATCTATTTCCAGTTCACAAGTGTTTTTACTCTGAGAGCATGTTGTTTGCACATTTGAATACACTCTAGTTCGTTGTGCCCCTAAGTGTTGTTTCATGCGTGCTGCTTTAGTAGCCTGTTTGTCTTCTTCAGTGCGCAGTTTGAGGAGAAGTGCTGTAAAATGAGGCGGGTTGTCTTTCTTTTGTTCGAGTTGCAGGTTTGAAATCAGCGAGCTGTCCCAACAGCCTCTGCAAAACTGCTTGAGCAGCTGCTGGTCGGCGTCACTGGAGGAAATTCCATTCCTCTGAATAACTAGGTTTAACAAGGTGTATAACCTCTGAAAGTAATCGGAAGGTTTTTCACCACTGTCCTGGTTTGTGTTTAAGAAGCGAGCAAAGAGCTCGTCGCCGTCTTCGACAGCTGCATAAGCTGAATCGAGATGTTCAAGGTACGTTTCCGGGTCGGATTTTGGACTAAGAGCTTTAACGATGCTCGCTGCTGGGGCTGACAGACTCTCCACGATTCTTCGTACAATTTGGGACTTGGTGAGTGAAGGATCATTTATGCATAACACTACACTACTACGCCAAGTATCATAGTCAGTTTCAAAAGAAGGGTGTGGAACTCGCCCTGAGAACGGTTTTAGTCTGTATTGTGAAGTAGGCGGAGGGATAACCTCACTGCTTTTAACAATGTGTTCCACAATAACTCGCTGAACCTCAGGTGTGTTTAAAAGATTTGGTGGAATGCAATGGTTTTGTTTTCCAGTCTCTGTAGGTGGACAATTGTCCTTTGAGTTGTTCATATAGTTAACTTCTGGTGTTAAAGGCAGGGAATATGTAACTTGGTCACTATGGAGCATTGGCTCTGGTTCAGTGACTGGTTCAGATGCATGGGTATCCCTTCCTAAAGATTCCCCAATTTTTGCCAGTTCCTCCATTAGAAGGTCTTTAAATGATTGATTGCTACGCGCAGCTATGTCCCTGAGCTCTGACAGATAGGCATCAGTGGCAGATGTGCTAGTTTCTAGACTGTACGCGCTGGCTAGGTCTTGAATATGGAAGAAAACATCTGGGTTCCTAGTACAAGGTTTGTCATAGGGTAAACATTGTTTCTTTAATTCCTTAACAGTGGCTTCATGTTGAAACTCCACAATAATCTGATCACAGTTTGGTAACTTAATGCGCCTGTTAACTGGTCCGAATCCTTCCATAAACCCAAAGACTTCGTTATCAAGGTCTGTATCAGTTAACCCACTGATTAAAACAGCATTTGAAACTTTGACCTTTTCTGTTTTCACAACTTCCATTTTAAAACACTCAAAAGTACCAATAATGCCAAAATGGCAAACCACTGTGACCTCCAGGCACTCTTATGATGTCAGTCAATGGTTAGCTAAGGTAACAACTCTACAATTCTCCTGGCTGGCTCGCCAAGTTTTATGTAACCGGATTACAGGATACAATAAGATAATTAAAAGAAAAAATAAACAAATGGGCCAATAATTAGGTTCGGGGAGAATTGGAGGTTGTTTAAGAATGACTGGAGTCACGGGTATAGCATGAAACGGTTTATATACTAAATTTTAATAATAATGGGAAATATAACACATAAAGATAACACACAAAAACAGATGAAAACAATCGACAATAGTAAAATGGTCGGTATGAGATTTGATCATATGAGTCACAAGTCAGCCGGCGTCAAGTCAAATCCCCACGCTTGGGGTGAAAGTCAGAGTCCGGTGGTGCGATTTTTTCCTACCGCACCGTTGAGATTGTTCACAGAAGAGAGCAGTCTGCTCTTCAGTTACTTGAGATGTCCTGGTTCGTTCAGTGGTTAAGGCTCGCCATCTCCCTCGTCAGGAAGAAATCCAGTTCTCGTTCCAAGTGAGTGATCATAGGAGTCGGGATCAAACCCAAGGAGAAAAAAAAACCCCAGCCTGTAAACAACAGGACTGTTAGCGAGTTGGCATCGACCCTTCTCGTCACATCACAGCATAAAGTCTTACAGACTTAAACAAATGCTTCACTCTATTGGCATAGCCAATCATGTTTGGGTTCACAGTTCAACTAACATAACATCAATTTGATTGTCTATTAAAATAATTCTCAGTAGCTCTGGAAATATAATTACATATGACAACAATTGTTCAGCTCAATAGGCTCAGTTAGATTCTATTACTCTACACTATTCAACAAGAAATACATTCATGACAACAAGGATACATTTAGTTGTGTTTCTATACAGCATTGTGACACCTTGTATATCTGTAACACAATAAATAAATAAATAAATAAATAAATAAATAAATAAATAAATAAATAAATAAAATGTTCTATAACAAAATTCAACAAAATATAAATTCTGGTCCTTTGGTCCACCTTTGTAAAATAATTCCTCCCTAATCAGTTAGCTTTTATTTATTTTTATTTATCTATTTTTTTTATTATTAAATGTTTGGTTAAGGGACGCATTGCTAATTCTATGGCGTTAGCTATAACGCCCCTGAGGACCTTGTACATCTAGGCCGTACCACCATTAACTGGCGGTTTGAGCCGTTAACTCCTGGGAATCCCATATGCCCTACCGCCGTTAACTGGCGGTTTGAGCCGTTAACTCCTATATGCCCTACCACCGTTAACTGGTAGTTTGAGATGTTAACTCCTGGGATCTAACGTCTAGCAGCCCACTGCTGTCACCTCGGTTGCTGTAATTAGCTTTTTGAATTTAATAATTTACTGAATTTAATCTCATTCACTCACCAACGCGCTCCAACGGTTCCCTCCTACAGAGGATTGGTTCACTCTGTCGTCTCCACACAAATCTATAAGAATGGAATTAATTTGATAAGCTATTTAAGTTTCCTTTTTTTTTTTAAGTTGCATCGTTAGCTTTTTCTCTTCTTTTTTCTTTACTCACCGCGTTGGTTCCAAGTTCCTAGCTCTTATTAGAAGGAGTCAAGTCCGCCTCTCCCTCTATCTATGCGGCACCCAAATCAGGGTTCTTCACGGCCTCGACCGTTGTTTTTTTTCTCTCTCTCTCTCTCTCTAACCGCTCAGTCTTTGCTTTCTGTATCTGCGTGCTGCACAGCCGTTTGTCTCTCCTCTCGCTCAGCTGCGTCGCACGGTTTTATTTCGCGGAGGCGGGACTTATTTCTCTCAGCCAATGAAATTTCAGATTCCCACCTGGACCAATAGTATACAGCTTTCCTATTCTGTTTCTGTTAGTGATGTTCAAGATTCTTGTTTTAACCGATGTTTAATATTAAACTCGTTATTTTAGTAATTCACCCTTCCAATAATTCATTATGAAATTATCTATTAGTTAATTAGATATCTATTAATTAGTATTGTTAATTTCCTTAATTTATATTTTATATTTTATCTAAATTGAGGATGGATCATATTAGTAAGCCAATTAGTTAATACCTCATTAAGGTTCTAGCTTCTGGGTTACATCTGCAAACACACACACACACACACACACACACACACACACACAACCTGCCTTTTAACAAACACACGACCCGTCTTTAGGAGATCAGACGCAGGATGTTGGTGAAACTCCAAATGACAAATCAATCCAGGAAGAGCAGTGACCTTGCCAAGTTTCCTGACGCCGTTAGACGTAACAGGATAGTTGTTTGGTTTTACTTTCGGAAAACTACAGCTCCTTATTCATCCGGTCATTTCTTCTTCAGAACTTATGGGATTTTTGCAGCAAGCTGGCAGAAATGAACCAGGCTACACACACATACCGGAAACCATAAATTATCCTACTCTCATCTCTAAAATAGTATCCCCGATCCGGACTGGGTGACGTGTTCACATCACAGATAGAATATTTGATTTGTGTTTTTTATGCATCAAATTATTACCATTAATAAACAAAATGCACATTTTCCGGTTCTATTTTTTATCAGTGAAGGGTAGAAAAAGGTGTTTGGATCAAAGGTTTTGATTAATATGAGATTAGGCATGGGATTAGAGAGAGATTAGGGTTAAATATATAATGGAGGCCATGAAAGCGGAGTTGAGTTAATGGGAAATGAATGTATATGCACCAGGTCAGGGAGCAGCCTCGTCTATTTGTAGCCAAGCTGCAGTTATTCCTGCCCCTGACAGTAATAGGAGAAATGGTGGCGGTCGGCGAGTGGGGGGTGTATTTGTTAGGGGGGGGGGGGGTTGCTCCAGGAAGCAGGGAGATGTAGTGTGCGGCGTGCTCGTCCTGACAGTTGATTAGTCTCCATTAGTTTGTCAGGCGGACGGGGCTGGATTGATGAAGGAGTCAGGGAACGTCCGAGGGCCAGACGTCCTACGGGACCTGACACGGGGGCGGGGCTCAGAGGGGTGATGAGAAGTGGCGCCCGACTCACTGCCATAGTTTTATTATCATCTCCAAGTGCACCCCATAATGATGAGCGTTAGGACTCACAGCAATCAGTCTCTTTGCACCGGTTTGTGTACCTGCTCATTTCCAGCTGGAGCACTTTCACTTTTAGAAGAATGCACGTAGGTGTGATCCCAGAGTGGATTATTACATTGCATCAGCAGATTTTCAGGTTGGAGGGTTAGCACGTAACTCGTAGCAGTAATTACGTTGTACCGTGTTGGTAAGTGAAGGTAATGATTCATGTGTCAGGACATTTTCTACAGGAAACCTGTAAAATATTTAAACAGAGTCAAAGATTGTGAATAAGAAAACTGTCTTTTTGTGCCGTAGAACTGCAGGGCGTCATCGTAAATACAGACACTTACACGATCAGCTGCTGTAGTTTTACACTCCTTCTATTTATTCCACAGGTGTTGTTCCTCAACAATTAACCTTAAAAGTTTAACCAGGTAACCAGCAGAGGTTTGCTGACTGGTTAGAGGGCGTTGATTCTTGGGAATAATGGTGGGGTGTGTGTTAGTTTCCTCCTGACAGTCATGGCAAAACTTTTCCAACAATATTGTTCATAAAATGTTATCATTCACTTTTGAAGATTATCGTCTGTCTGAAAAACATTCGCTCAAAACATTCTTATCGTGCTAAAATTACTGTTTTATTTGCACTCAATGCCGCCATATTGGATGGGTTCCTCCCTCTTCAAACCCAACTGGAGTCAATGCAGGGTGAGCAACTGTGCTAGTTTTTTTTGTGCAGCCTACGGTTGTAACAACAGATGTACTATTGAACACATATCACGTGGGATTACTATTGACTTTTCTAGCCTACCTGTTTGGATTTTATATTTTGATTTATTATATATTTTAACTATCATGCCATACCATGTGTCTTGTTTCGCAAAAAAGCATAATACAATGTGTTTTTTAGTTGGGTAAACATCTTCCGCAGTAGATATAAACGCAATGGGAGCTTATGTTAAACCATCCAAGATGGCGGCTTGCTGCCACGGCAACTCTAACAGGCAGTGCCAGTTGACGTCATGTCTACATAAATGATGTCTGTAGATGCTGGCCCAATTCCAATACTCGCACTTGCAACTTTGCGCCCTTCAATTGAACATTCCCGGCCAACTGCACATTATCGCCCCCTACTGTTCTGGAGTGTGAAACCAGATGTTTCAGATTTTTGGTATCAGAGGAAAATGTTCCTGCATCTCTGGAAACCATCAAAACCCTCACAGGAGAAGATGACTAACACTGAATAATTTTAGTTTGATAAAAAAAAATCCAGAATGTGCGGCGCCGCGTAACATTAATGCACTTTTAAAGTCATGCTATTGTTTTGTTTTGTAATAGAAAAACTGCTCAATAAGAGAAAATCTCTTCAATAAACACGATGGAATAGCAGAAGTCTGCCTCAGCATATTTTTTTTTTGTTCCTGCCTGCTCCCTTTGTGGGAGAGTAAGCCCTCATGATGCTGAGTTCACTTCTGCACCGTGAATAATGTTTGCAGTAATTGCTTACCACAGAATTAGATCATAGCTCTGCTGCTGCCACCAAAATGTCCCCGCAGGTTCCTCACCATCCGCCAAATGTACGAAAATAACACCTTTCAGAGCAGAAACGCTGATGAGAAGGGTATCAAACTGGTGAAGTGCCGCGTGTAATCAGCCCGTTTTTAAATATCCAACCAATGATTTGTTTCATGCTCCTCCATCACATTGGGAGCATGCACTCTGCTTCATGGTCATTCAGCCATATTTGTTTGACCCTGATGAAGCCTGGAAGAAAAAATAAAACACAATAAAAATACTGAGTGTGTTTGATATTGAGATCATGACACCACGGGGAACTGAGAAAGCGCTCTGGTGTTGCTGTGTTAGATGGTGTGGAAAGAGGCCATTTCACTCTAAACATGAGTGCTGCACACTGAAAATGTTAAAACCAGCAGGAGGAATAAAAGATTGAAAAGTTGCTCAATATGCAGAATCTCTGCAGCTTGAGAGGGAATACCGGGAAATAAAGATGTTGCCCTTGACATCGAAGGCAGTTAGATGGTGTAAAAGCCTCTCTCTCTCTCTCTCACACACACACACACACACACACACACACACACACGCACGCACGCACGCGCGCGCACACACACACACACACACACACACACACACACACACACACACACACACGCACGCACGCGCGCACACACACACACACACACACACACACACACACACACACGCACGCACGCACGCGCGCGCACACACACATACACACACACACACACACACACACACACGCACGCACGCGCACACACACACACACACACACACACACACACACACACACACGCACGCACACACACGCACACACACACTCACACATAAAGGGCCAGACACATGGTTTGATATCATCTCAGGAATGAGACGCATCATTTATATGCAAAGCCCCCCGAGCCCCCTTGTTAATGTGAGCTGCAGCAGTGGTGGCAGGTGAGTGAGAAGAGCACTCCCCCACCCCCATCTTTCCTTTTAGACATGAAGCTGAGCTGCAGGACGGGTCAGCGGGAACGACACGCGCCGGGGCTGCTTTCTGAGGGGAGATTAACTCACAAACGGCGGGGGAGCCCGGATTTATCCCCCGGCTCCGCAGCTTGAGAGGTGGAATTGAATCACAGTTACTGAAGGGGAGAATGACATTGAGGACCGGATTCAGGGTCATCTAGTTTTTACATTTTATTTCCATTTAACTCACAGAGCTCGAGGTGTGGCCGTGCTGCTTGGATCACAGTGTGTTAAACTGGAAACGATTTAAAGGTGCAACTTGTAAGAATGACATCCTGTGGTCAAATTAGGTAACTGCGGTCATTCTCCTATGCATCAATGACATGGCTGTTTGCAGTTCTAATTCAGCACCAGAAGATTCTAGTTGACAATGATGAGCACCGGCGTCACGACCATTATGTCAGAGTGAGACCTGCCCCCTCCCCACCTTTTAAAATTGCACGATTGGAACATGCAGGTCTGAGCGCTGGAGTTCTAACCTGAGACCAACCCTGAACCGAGTATGGTCGACTGGTTGAGTCGCACTTGGACAGTTGAGAAAGAGTGAGGTGGGCCGAGTGTCTGCTCGCACAGTAGAGGAGAGGAGGACACACCTCAAGTCACACTGAAGACACTGGCTCAAGCTGCGGAGCAGGGAGATAAATTCTTCCTCCTTGGTGATTTACGAAGTACTTTCAAAAACTCAGACTGACTAATGTCAGGAGAGCTGGTTTTGGGCTTCAGCTCCATTAGATAAATTTATTTTTTAATGAGGGTGGGGTGGGGGTGGGGGGCGGGGAACAGCACAGGAATAGCAACAGGTGAGCTTGAAGGACAGACCCCCACCGACCGATAAACATGGCTCACTCGCACAAGTTTTTCATTTGCAGTCAAAATGTGATATTTTCTTTTTTTTTAAATATGGAAAAAATTCTAAATAATAAAGCTCAGGAAGTTCTAAGTAAAAACATTAATTGTCACCAAAAACATTTTGTTTATATTAAAATCAACAAAATTTGGTCTATTTTCTTGTCTTTTTTTTGATGCCGTGAGACACTGGGACTCATCTACGGGCAGAATAAGGAAAGAACCAGAAGTATTAACAGAACATGACATAAGAAACCAGTAAAGCCAAAACCCAGCCATCACAACAAACACAGCTTTCTCTCATCTCAATGCAGAATGGTGGGAACAAGGTGCAATAATAACAGCTAGCAGTCTAATAATAACTGATTTTATACAGTTTTGGCTTTGTGTGATTTATTAGAGGTCTGTGGGTCTGATCAGGAGAACACAAAGTAAATTAATGACTTATTAGACCATCCTCATGATAAAGACTTTATTTATAAGGTTTACATTAAACACCCAGCCTAAAACCAAAGGAGCTAACAATAAAATAAAAATTACAATATTCACACATCTAATAATAAAATAGGTGGAAAATAAATATATTAAGTATGACTAAAAACAGGCTTATAGAAAAATATATTAAATTAACCAAACATCCTTAAAGATAAAAAGGGGACATTTAAAAACAAACATGTAGGAGAAATGTTTGTTGAATCATTTCTATTTAAGTATAAGCTTCCATAATAATAATAATAATTATTATTATTATTATCATTATCATTAGTATAGTAAGTATAGCTGTGGACTCTTTAAAAGCAGACTATGCAGCTGCAGAATTTGCAAAAAACACATCAGATCTTATTTTACTTTACACCTGACCAAGTGAAAGTTCTGGACCAGTGCAGAAAACACACATAAACCTCTCAACAGTGTCACCGTCTCCTGTTCCTGCCTCCGTTTCTGCTCTGAGCGGCGTGTCTAGTTTAGTTTTGAACCTCTCCGGCAGCAAAACGCAGAGTTGTTGTTTGCCGATAGGCGGATGTCGGAGCGGCGTTTTGGGCGTGTGACCGAGGCGAAGCTCAGCAGGTTCAAACGGCTGCAACTGCTGACAAAGTTCTGAGCAACAGGAAACGCAGATTTCTGCCTGGTTCCTTCCTCTTTCGGTCCCCCTCCCTGCTCAGCGATTTGTTTGAGATTAGTTCACCTTGTGGTGTTTATTCTGCAGCCTCCATCTGCGGGTTAGGGGACCAAACGTCATTTCACACATGCAGGGAAATGTTTTACCAGTGATTTGATTCTGGGTGTTTGGGTCTGAATGTGCTGCAGGTTCTTCAGCAGGATGTCGGTTCTTATTGGGAAAAGGATGAAGGGTCAGAAGGTCAGAGAATAAGAATCAAAGGCATGTGGAGGTTTTCATGTAAGACCCTGAGATTCCTGTCGGCCACTTTTTTAAATTACCTTTTATCAACCTTCCATCTGAGGCTCTTGAGTTTTATTTTTGAAGTCTTCATTTGGATGTGGGTGGGAAACCTGCGTCACCAGGCTGGATGTGAGAGCGTCTTAGGGAGAAACGGAGATGAGGCTTGGCGGTAGCGTGCGTGTACAAATGTTCTCCTGTGACGTTCTCGGGTCTGCGAGTTTGTCCTGCCTTCAGGTTTGTTTGTGACGCTGCTGCTTTTCATCCAGGCTTCCTGCTTATTTCATCTTCCAGCATGGCCTGTGGGCCTGATGGCTGTTTTTTCCTTCCTGCCTGACAGACAATACGCCTGAGCGCCCCCTCAAAGCTTTATTGGCTCTTATTGCCCTCTCACTCAGATCCAATATGCCAGTATTGATTGTGTTGAAATGCAATCAGGGTCTCCACAGCAGAAGAGCAAACAATCTAAATTTAACAAAACACCTCCGCCGGTCTCCAGCCTGCCCCTGATAGCACCTCCCATAGAGGAACAAATGCATTTATACGTGTGTGTGTGTGTGTGTGTGTGTGTGTGTGTGTCCTCCATGACTATTTTTAAACCCTTTAGCTTCCACATCAGCAATCAAAGCAACTAACTTCATAAATAACACAAAATAAAATTAATAAAAGAATCATGGTTATTAAAACTGTTCCACTGCCCATTTAAACATTTCCTGTTTTTTAGAATTTTTATTTTATTTTATTGTTTTTTATTTCAGTTGGTATTGTTGTCGTTTTAATGAGATCTAGAGACTAAAATGCTTTACTGAGTGGTTGACCTGGCAGTCAAGGGGTTAAAAAATAATTTACAGGAAGTTGCTTCAGCCTTGAACTTCCTTCCTTTAAATCAGAGAAAACACACACACACACACACACACACACACACACACACACACACACACACACTACTGTATATACTTTTAAGTTTAGAGTGCCTGAACTCCTCAGCTCAGTGAAATGTTCAGGTTCAGTAACTGGTTTACGTCTGTCACCGTGGAAACTGATGGTGAAACCCTAAATGTCGCTGAGCTGCAATGAATAAGTTCATGATAACAGGAAGGCTGCCGTGCCTCGCTCTCTTGTTACTGAACTTTTGTTCAGACAATATAAAAGTTCTATTTAAAGGACATATCTGGAAATCAGTTTAGTTTCAGGGAGTCAGAAAGTTTGAGACAACTTCTGGAGGAGTTGATGACCAAACTAACCTATAAAAAGGTCACACGAGCTTAAACTGAGACGTAATTAAGATACTTTGTGACTGCAATATGACCAAGATTTGTCAGAAAACTCAGTATGCATGTTTCCCTGATAGATACATGTCTTGCCAGGGGTGGATCTACTGGGATGGAATAGGGTGGCAACTGCCCTGCTGCTCCAACTGGCAGGAATAAATTCAAGAAATAGTTGTGGCACATTGTGCCTTGTGAACGTCTCATAACCGGTTACATCGATTAGGTCGTCGCTTTACCTTACCTACCTAAACCTTTACCAGCCTGGTCAAGTTGGTAGAGTAAACACAAAGTCCCTACACCTCACTGAAGCATTCAATGAACTTGAATAAGAAACAAAATTGTAAAAAAATACATAAAAATCCTAAGAAAATTCTATTGTATAACATTACATTATTATTACTTTACTATCATTACATTTGTTATTTTATTGCTATTATTATTTACATGAAACTAAATCTTTTATTGCCCCTACTAAAAAAATATGCAAAAGGGGAACTTTATATTGGTGAGGAGGTTAAAGGGTTGTGCCGATAAAATTATGACCCAAACAAACACACACATGTATGTGCGAACAAACATAATTTATGTTTTTATATCTAGGTGTACGCTAAAATCATCTCAAAACTAATCTAAGTTCATGGAAAAGGAAAATAGTTTAAAAAGTACGACATCGAGCAGAAACACGTTTTTTTTTTGTATCTTTCTTTGACGTTCATTGCTGTTTTTTATGAGAAGCATCTGAATTGATGGTTATGTAGCCTGGAACAGACGCTGATCTGATTATCATGTTTTCTTTATTAAATCATCAGTCCAAAGCATTTATTCATAACCAATAAGAGTGACTCAGCACAGATGTGATCACATCTTAAGCTCATGCATTTTTATCCACATATCTTATCTTTTATCTTATAATAAAAGATTAGGAGACTAATTAAAATCACAAGTCAACTAGAACACTTTGACTCTAGCGTCTGTTGACTTAATCTGTTCTTAATAAACACAAAGCTTGAGTCAGAAAACCTTACAGGAATGATACCAGCTGCCACTAAGAGCCACTTCCCAGCCCGGGGACGAGCTCCAGAACTCAGTCCAGAACCCAGATGGACACGTCTTTAGGTCAGTGTAGGAGAAACTCCTCCGTTTAATTCATGTTGCCTCTGTGGGGCAAAAATAGAAACAGATTTGGTAACTGCTCCAAGGAAAAGCCACTTTCCTCCAGAGGTTAGGAAATAATTTCACAATCTTGAAAGGTTGGACTATTTTCTCATCGTATGGAGACCTCAGCTAAAGTGAAAACAAACAATCATCAGAATCTGATTTATTAGACTCCTTCCAACGCTGAGTGTTTGCACACCGGCATTACCGAGCGCACTTGCTGCCTTCCGCAATTTCCCAGAGAGAAAGTACGCTGCGAACATCTCCGACTCGTCTGCTTGGTAATGAAATTGTCAGCTGTGAGATGGCAGCGGCGTTCATTCTTTGATCAGTCTGAAACTGCTCCACCTGTAAAACTTGATCTCCTCTTCACATCACATGAGACGCTTTTTTAACAAAGGGTCACTAATTTGTTTGAGAGGTCCATTTCAGGAAAAGACCTGACTGGAAATGTTTAAGTATTTGTAAACAAGTGTGACCCGTGGTGTTTTTACCATCATTAGTCATGTTTTATTGGAAAGGGTGTCCTTTTTCTGTTATCTGGATGAGAAATGAAAGTCTTTAGTTCTGCTAAATGAAAGAAGCTGTCAGCAAAACAAAGGTTTGTCTAGATGACGTTTGGTGCATTCACTGGAGCCGTTCCATTAGGACCGTCGATAATACAACACAGCGTGAGTGTGTTTGTGTGTTTCATGCTGTGGGACACTTAAAAGTCACCATCTTTAGTCTCTCAACCTGAAAAAACACAAAATGGTGAATGCAGCATCCAAAGTCCAAGAATCTTGGGTCGATTGCAGATGAAGGAGTAGCTCGATCAGCCGAAATGACCTTTAGACCGACTACATCTGTCCTCTAATTAAAAATGGATCCAAAAATGGTGAAAACTAAGTTTGTGCTGCTTTTTAGCTGGTTCCAGTAAAGGGTGCTGTTTAGCTCTGAAACACAACTATGTTTATTTGGACTGGTTGTAAATATTTGGTAAACGCGTTCGGGACAAGGAAAACCGTTTCAGCAGCGGAGTAGGTAAAGCTGACAGTAAACTCCAAAGACGTGTGTGTTTTCAGCCAATGAAGTCCTTTTCATTTCAAAAGTGGGCGGGACACAAACGGCTTGAGTGGTGGTAGGGGGAGGGTGTCAAGGAACCAAATTCAAAATGAACATTCTACCTTGTTCCATGAAAAATAATTAGAAATCATTAATGGATCCACACTGCCTTAAGAAAAAGTGCCCCCCCCCCCCCCCCAATAAAAGAAAAAATATATGCCCATGTTTTCAGCCACAATAAATCAGAGTATTTAGCTAAATTCAGGAGTTAACAGCAGCTTTGACAACAGCAGCAGAAAAATGACATGTTTATTTTTAAATACATAAATTAGAATTCAAATAGAAATGAAATATTTCTCTTAGAAATCATTGTGTCCTGATTCAAAAGCGTCTCATCCCCATGTTTTAAAATAGAAAGTATTAATTCTACATGCCTATGTAAAAATAAAATATCTACTTTTTCAAACAGAACCGTGTCACAAACAGCTGTAAAATTTACTTCATCAGAGTTCTATAACAATATAACAGTGATAAATTAATAAATGTGGCGCTTGTCATCTGTAGATCCTCCACCAGGGGGCAGTAAAGGATGTGAAATGGCAGGTTTGAGATGAAGGTACTAATCTTGATGCTCCAACTGGATAAGTTAAGGTCAGACGTGGTATGATGTGAGTTTGTCTACAAGGTGTTACCCTTACCAGCTTACGTGCAGTTGGGTTTTGGCAAATATTTCTGATTTAACTTTAGGCTAGAGTTCAGAAGTGTTCTTTTTGTGTGACGTTTACAAGACCTCCTCATGCATAGGTGTTCTTTGCACTCAGGATTCCGTCCACTGTCCAAAAACATGCTGCTTATTCAGAATCGGGTCTCAGGGAAAGTAGTTTTTTTCAACCGTTCCAGCAGATAAACATCACTATCAAGCATCACTGTGTAACTCTTCTAGTTAGAATGAGCTCTCCTTGTGCCAAACTTCATTCCCGCTCTCATTAGCGAGCTCCATCTCAGCCCGTCTGAAGTTGTCCGCGCCCTTCTCCGTAGACGCGTGAGGAACTTGAAGCCAAGCGTTTATCAAAAGCATACTGAAGCTGACGAGTTTGAATGATCTGGCTCAAAGGGTTCCTGTTTCTGTAGCTCCGCCCCTCCGTTGGGTTTAGACCTTCAGGACACACAGCATCAACACGTAAAAAAGGCTGTTTTATTAAAGTGAATCTGACAAATGGATTAGGAAAACTCTGGCACAACGGCAAGCCTTTATTTAGCCGATGAGACGCGTCATTAGACGGCTCTGTGAGTCATGCTTCTGTACAAAGTAGCCTCACAGAACGTTTCATGTGCTTTTTTTCTTTCCTTCATGAATTCACAATCTACCTGAGTTACCTGAAGCTCCCATGGAGTGAAACAGAGGCACCCCCAAGTGTTCTCAGCCCACCCTGCTCAGGAACAAGGTGCTGATTGGGGTCGATTAGCACGTGCATTACGGGTTGATTGCACCCACGCCCAAGTGGGATGCAGAAAGCAATTCGTCAGTGTGATGAATTATCAGTGATGGAGAGTCGAGGGAGAAGCAATCTGAGTTCATCATCCCCGGCTGCAACATGGATGCAGAATTCCACCTTTTTAATGTGATCTGCTATATTAGGCCGACTCCATTCTTTGTGATGGTGTGTGTATACAAAGTTCAGACGCTCTCACCAGCAGGGAATAACCTTGTTTGCAGATTTGCCTGCTGAATGTTTAAGGCTTCAGCCGTACATGTCAGCATCATTCAAGAGAAGCAGTGGATGTAAAATGTGTTTTATGTCTACATTCCTCCATCCTGGATTTGTGAATCCCCACAAGGAAAAAAACAAGCAGTTTGTGCACGGAAACCACAAAAAAAGATGTTCTCAAATGAAGTCTAATTAGGTTTCAAAGAGTCTTTCACAAGAAAAAACTGTTTCAGGCCTTTTTAAGATGGTGTTCATTGCAGGTTTTGTTCCTTTTCTCAGTTTTACTACTAAAAACAAAAAGCGATGAAGTGTAAAAATTGTGCAGCAGCCATGCCTGCATCTCATTTTCATCCTTTTGTTCTAACCACAGACAAAAGACTAAGACAGGTGTCAATGAGGCGCGGTAGGTGGTTAATTGTAAAATGGATATCGCACACGTACACCCGCTCCATCATAATTACTCGTGCGTCTCGTATTTCACTCATATGCCTGGCCCTTCTGGTCCACCATTGTTTCCAGAGGTTGGGATGACGGTGGTGGGATGAAGGTTCGTAAGAGGAGAGGCCACCTGTTGATAAGCTGGGTCCCCATCTGGATCCAGATTAAAGTGCCAGAGTGGGGGCTGGATATAATTTGACTTAATTGTTTCTGAAGAGACTCAGTGATGGATTAGCACTGTATTTCTATTAGCATATGCTTCTGTCTCTGATTCCCAGTGGCCCTCCGGTGCAAATCTCACCGCTCTAAAGCCATCCATCCATGTTCCTCCTCCTCAAAGAGTGATTACGGATCAGGTGATGTATGGCAGTGTTAGAGTAAAGAGATTAAATCAACTTTTCTCTTTGTATTTTCTAACAGAGCAGCTTTAGTTGAGACAAACATCATTTAAACTGACTGATAATAAACTTGACATTAAAGATCTCAGAGATGCTCTTTGCAATAACTTCACTTCAGGCGTATGAATTGTCATTTATTTTGGAAAAATCCAATCTTTTTGTCTGGATTGCTCACATTTATCTTTGTGATTAATATTTCCGTCACTCAGCCAAAAAACTCGTGAATATGTTTACCCAAATTGCAGCCTGAACACGAAAAGCATGTGGAAAACATTCAAATACACTATATATATACAAAAAATAAATCTAAGACTAAGTTAAATGGTATGAGCCTCCTATTAGATAATTGCTTCATGGGAGATTATCATTCAGCTGGCCAGAAGTTATTGAACCCCAACTGGTGCAATGAGGTGCTTCTCATTTCTTAAACAACCATGTGGAAAGACACACCTGGCGGTCGTAGAAAAGATGTTAGTCTATTAGAGAAGGGTCAGGTCACTGGCATGCATCAAGCGGAGAAAACATCTGAGGAAATGTCAGAAATGACTAAGAACTGTTCAATGCAATATTAAACGTGTGGAACGCAGAAAAACACATTTTAGTTATCATTTTGGATTATGTAGTATACATTCAGTCTAGATTTCCCCTGTGCATTCTGGAATGTGAGTGTAGCTTCAGTATTGTTCTTTGTCGCTTTCTTCAGCATCTCAGGCTAGCATTAGTTTTAGCTTGGGCTAGCTACAGGGGGTGCCCAATCTTGGTTCTCAAGGGCCGGTATCCAGCACGTTTTAGTTTTAATTCTGCTTCAACACACCTGATTTCAATCAGCAGGGGATTGACAGGCTTCTGCAGAGCCTGATGAGATGCTGCACAGGTGATTCAGCCAGTTAATCAAGCGTGTTGGAGCAGAAAAGCCCCAAAACCTGCTGGATACCGGCCCTCCAGGACCAGGATTGGGCACCCCGGGCTAGCATTAGAAGAAGCTCCAGGTAGCGTTAAGCGAAGCTCAGGCTAGCATTAGCTCAGGGCTGCCAACTGTCATGCATTGAGCGTGAGACTACGGTGCCCGTCTGGTGACATTGAGGTAAAAAAAATAAAACTCGTGACCACGAGATACATAATGCGTGGGAACGAGTTGTTAATTCATGGCCATGAGTTTTTTTTTTTTTCTTTCCCCTCAATGTCACCAGACAGGCACCGTATGAGACGGACACATTTGACCCTCTTCACACGCTCTCACGCCACACCTCCAATATCTCACGCTGATCAATCAAACACCGCCCCCAGGCGCATCAACTGGATGAAACGGTGCCCCCCCCCCCCCCCCCCCCAGTCAGCACTTCAAAGGAAGTTCGTAAAATTCTGTTGTTAACGCTGAAAAAAATGACTGTTTTCTCAACATCTCAATTTCATTTTGAAAAGTATATCGCAACTAATCTTAAAATTCTGTTTTTGTAGGAAAGTATTATATTATATATTTATTTCTAATTATTTCAGTTTTTTCTGTAAATACTATTTTTGACACATTTCTTCACATTTTCCTTTAAATTTGATTCTATATTCTTGGCGGGTTGTTTGTTTTTTCTCCAATGTGGCACTAATGCTCCTTGGCACCGGCACATTCACATCTGTATTCATTACAGATGTTTGTTTGCTTTTCCTTTTCCAGTAAATTCTAACCTCGTTAGCTTTTACCATGACATGTTCTAACACAAAGAGAACTAATTGGTTGTAAAGGTGCGGTCTGAATGACAGTCTCACAGTCAAAAGCTGTTTGTAAGCCTGAAACCATTTCTCACTTTGTTGTTATTTTTAGAGGAAGTAAGTGTGGAACAGGCTGGGTAACAGTTGGTTACAGGAGCTTTTAAACAGAGACACACTTTCAGTCTAGCGCTGATCTTTAGGGGGTCCTTCAGTTTGATTTTCAGTGACATTTTAGTCTCTAAACGGAGGATTTTCTTTGACCCATTTGAACCGACTAATAAATATATTTTTCTGCCCTCCAGCTCTCCCTTGAGAAATGATTTGAGTGAGTTTAAGTGTCAGAAAGCAGATAAAACTGAGACGCGAAAGCTCCCAGTGTACAAACCACCAGATGTTCCCTTGAATCTGGATCCAGCAGCACATCCCAAAGCTGCTGCCGGCTGTCACCTGTCCCCGTGTAACCAGGTAGTTTGGACAGCTTCTTGCTTGTGGAGTATCTGGTTCGATGTGTTGAGATCTTCCATCAACAGCGTCACTCGTAACCGAGGAGTCAAGTTCTGCTCTCACTGCAGACTTCACACGGAGAGCTGAAGGATGTCAGGAGATTGGAGGATGCTTTTGTGTCTGTGCTGGAGGATGTGATGCTGCCTCGTTTAATGCCTGAACAGAAGAAAAATTCATTTAAGTAAAGAAGTAAATGTAATGAAGTTAATGTTACTTATTACTTTTTTCTGCATCGTTTATTTATCAGCTAAACAAATTGAACAGAACAATTATTATCTGGTGCATTAAACGTGTCTAGAAAAGATGAATATAAATATGGACTAAATAAGTTCTGGTGTCAAATAAAAATAATTATATTTATTTGTGACTCATTTCATGTAATATGCTATTTAATAGATGTATATAGAAACAAAATGAGTTAAAGAATAATCTGAAACGTTATAATTAAAGTACCACCGAGCAGTTTCATGCTCCTCTGCCCTACTGGTTGAAAGTAGAAATGCAACTACCGTAAGCAACCCTGCAGCAGCCTGCTGTAGCTAGTGCTAGCAACAAGTTGACCCTAGCTTGAGCCAAGTCTTACTAAATAAGCCACAAATTGAAAAGAGCCACACTGTTGGACAGAAAATATTATTACTTACAAGTCTTGTAGCAACAAACCCAGGTCACCATCAGCCCATGATTTCATAGCCTTTTTCAGCTTCCTCAAACTAGTTTAGGCAACGCAAATGTTTACTCTGGTTTTAGCTTTTTGCTTCACCTTCAAAGACATCGCTCTCTTACTTTTACTTCAAGGCTCCGCCGCGATGCCAACAAAAAAGCAAACGTTTTCTTTTTCTTTTACTTTTTTTTCTGACTAATGGCAAAGTGAAAAAGCTAGCTGCACAGAAAAGAGCTAACCGCCGTAATGCAGGTATAAGAGCGCCCCCTAGAACACCTACCCGCTCCACCAAACTGTTAAGTGCAGTATCTGGCCAGCAGAGGGCTGCAGAGTGGTGTCAACTGTTAAACTGGTCAAGTTTCTAACCCAACAATCACTGAGATCAATGTTCAAACTCTAGTTTACAAAACTATTTAGTGTTACTTTAAAAGAAAAGAGGGACAAACAAAAAAACAGGCTGATACTGTTCAGCCTGGCAGCGGTGAAGAGAGAGGACATTCAGCCTGCACAATGAGAGATTTGATCTGCAACCTTAAACTGGATGCATCATTTAAATAAATCAGTGCAGTAAAAATGACAAGGGTCATAATCCCGGGCATGTAGGAAAATGGAAATCTGCCGCCTCCCTCCCTCATATTTCAACCTGCTCCAGTGATGGAGAAAAGAAGCTGGGCATCCCTTTATTTCTATAAGATGTTTTGCAAATCTTATTTTAAGACGAGCTGTTTTTTTTTTACTGGGAGGGTTTTATACTTGTTCCAAAACGAGATGAAACTCGTAACCCGGTGAGCCAGAAAAGAAGATTAGAAACTTGGAGAATCTACTTAAAGGAAAGTCATGAAGTTCCCTGAACCTTCCCCAAGGAGCTTCAAACATCTAAAAATGATTTCAATACGAAGCATGAAAGGGGAATAAAGGGGCAAACTCTTTCATTCTGTTTTAAACAGATTTTCTAACATGACAAAATCTGTTTTATAAGCTTCAAAGAAAC
The DNA here is from genome assembly GCF_043380555.1 of Nothobranchius furzeri. NCBI lineage: Eukaryota > Metazoa > Chordata > Actinopteri > Cyprinodontiformes > Nothobranchiidae > Nothobranchius > Nothobranchius furzeri. Next base: position 62,610,461 of record NC_091745.1, on the reverse strand, counting down.
CATGTTGCAGATTTATAACAGTCAGTAAAAACTGTTTGCTAAAATGTTTATTTTTTACCAATAATTCAATGTTAAAAATAACAATTCACTGTAGTTGTGGCTCTAAAACACAACCAACATGTCTGCTCCGCATTCAAACACCGACATAACACGGTGCAGTTGGAGCTTTTCCTCAGAGATAACCGTGCATGGCACAAAGAATCCGATTTCTTTGTCAGCATCCAGTGGAAGATGTTTTACCTGCAGATGTGTCAGGTGAATTGCTCCTTTTGGAATGCTTCACGAAGTTGTTTCTGTCATGTAAACAATCAGGTGGAGTCTGCAGCATGTTTCTGCTGTTGGCTGAACCTTGATGCTACAACTGGATATTAGTGTTAATAAGAAAGCTGCTAACGTGAGCTGCATTCAGCCTCCATCTGTGGCACTGGACGTACAGCAAATAGGACACATAGGAGGTGAAGGGCGCAAGCTGTGATGTTCCGTTCACATGGCTGTTTTTTAAAAATGTCTGACGATTTTCAAACCATGAGACCCTACACATAAAAAATCTAAATCACGGATGTACTAGTTTTGGTCCTACAGTGGGTGCAGTGTGGCAACACAGCAAAAACTATACGCATGAAACAACTTCAGCTACGAACATTCCTCCGATTAGACGGGAAATCTTGAGAAATCAAATGCTACTTGAGATGACACCAGGACACAAACAAGGCTACATGTCCCATTGAACACACAGCATGCTTATTTGCTCTCAAAACTTGGACCAAGACAGTCAAGCATGTTGTAAAGCCCTGCTTTATGATTGGAGTGGTCTCAATGTGCTTCAGAGCAGACCAGAATGATCTTAACACACCACATATGGCAGGAATGTCTAAGATCATCTTTATTGCGGTGTGCTGTTGGGACAGTGAGAATTGGGACAAAAATCAACATGATTTTCCTGCAGTGTGGACCAAGGAGATGGGTGACTAGACTGTTTGATTTGATATAGGTGGATTCAAGAAGCTCCACCGGATTTTGAAGGCCTTTAATTGGGCTTTTTAGGCTGCTGCTCTGTGGCACGACAATGTCAAAGTCCTGAAAACCCAGATGAGAAAAGCACAGCTCTTCCAAGAAGACCCTTCACAATGGATATTCATGCAAACATGCGCATCATCACGTGCTCTTTCAAAACAGCCCAGTCTAAATAAATCTTGATGATTATACTAAAGCTGGGAACAAACCTGCTTTTAAATACTTGTACACGTGTTAATCATGGCTGCCTCGTGCAATTAGCATTTGTTTGAAGCATTGTTTGTGTGTGTTCTATGAAATTTACACATGTCCACAAGCTGCAATAAGAGAGTAGCCAGTAGAAGTGTGTCTCATTGGCAAACAGAGCAAGGCATATCTGGTTTAGAGGTCTAACCCTAACTATCTATGATACTGCTGTTGACTTTTTCTCTGTCGCCATCTCAAAATTAACCAGCTGCTTAACTCTTCTCTTGTCGCCATGTTTGTTTTGTTTGTACCATACAAATCCACCACACTATCCGATCTGAGTCCTCTACAGCGCCCCCTAGCGGAATCCTCCAGTAAAATGTGCAATGCAGCATCAAGTGTTTGAAAAAGGCGCTGCCTGCGTTATTGTGAGGTTAGCCTTATCCTAATCATTTTACTAAAATAGTACAGGTCTACAGACAGTTGTATGTATCTGAGTTTTTATTTATTTTTTGGGTAGTTAAATGACATCTTCCAATCCAAACAGCGTCCATTTGAGATCACGCCATCAGTGCACCGTTTCAACCTTCAGGGAGAAAATTATGCTCCACAATCAACACCACAAAGCCTGTAATGGCAGACGTATGTTTCCACCAAACATGTAAAGCCCATCAGACGGCTTCATCATCGCAGAACTCTGTGTTTTAAAATTCAGATTTGCACTGTTTTGCATTGCTAATTTAAGGAAACCACCCATCCCAATCAAGCAGACACATCTTGGCAGAATACACAGCAAATGTGATTGTTTTCTGACAGGAGGCTAATGTCAGGGTGCAGTGTATGGAGAAGCCTACAAGTTGTTGTTAGCACAGAACTGGAAGTGAGAGTGCGTTGTTTAGAGCGCAGCAGTGAAGCCGTCATGGGCTTTGATCAACAACCTGCTCATTTACCACAGCTTGTGTCTGGAGCGATGTCTCCAGGCAACTGAAGGCTGTCAGCAGAGGAGGTGGCGTCGAGCGGACAAAACGCACTCTGGAGGCCTCCTGTCAGCCTGAAGACTGCTGATGGAGCCACACATGAATTCCTGAGAAAAGAGGGAGAGATGGTGAATGAGTCAGAGGGAGAAGAAACGGACCTTTGATTCTTTCTATATATAAACCTTTTTACTGGCTGAACAAATTACAGGTAGTTTTCTACCCATCAAGGCATCCTGCGCCTTTTTCATTTAGTCACACAGCTTGAAAATTCATCGGTCAGTCATTAAGTGAAGCGAATAACAAGAAATAGTCGTGCTTTTCTTTTCCTCCTCCAGTAAAAGCTTCAGAAGAACTGGGAGCTGATGGAAAACATCAGTGGCGGTTCTACATGGAATTACTCCCTGGGCGAGGCCCCCTTTGAGCCCCACCCCCCCCCCACCCCCACCCCCCACACCCCCACCACCACCACCACCCCACCTGCACGCACACACGCATGTTTTCTACAAACAGGCATGTTTTATTAGAACAACTATTGAACACTCATTTTTCTAAGTTGCACATATTTACATTAAAGAGCAAGTCACTCCAAATCAACATTTTTTTCCTGATAAACTATATAAATGAGTGTCTGATCGTGCTGCAGACACGTGTAGTCAATAATTCGGCACTTTAGTGCATCTTAATTTAAATGTTCTGCCTAAAACTGTCAGTGTTGCACCGTCGTCAGGTAAAAACTCAGCACTGCATTTGAATTTAAATCTGCCGTCGCTATTGGCTAAGAGGTACACTATGATGTTAGATGGTACATTATGATGTTACAATGTCGTGAGAGTGTGTATTTGTTAGTGGCTCCACCCTCTCGGTCTGCTAGGCAACAGCATTTGTTGCATTTTTCAAACAGGAAGTGGGAGTTGAGTAAGAATCTGGTAGGTGGTGACTTGCTATGAAGTTGTCAGAATGTAAAGCAATATACATTATATACTGTATCAAAATATATAGAATCAAACATACAAAAACAAACAATAACTAAATATTAAGAATATTTGAACATAATAGATAATAAATATTCTAAATAGCAAAAATATTTCACACATAACAAACTAAAGATAATCACTACAGCATTGCACTTAGAACAGAAAACACAAACTAAAATTAAAACCTAACCTTGATGCAACGTCATCAATAATGTCATCATATGAAATCTGCTCCCCTACTGAGTGACTGATACTAATCAGAGCCAGGCTAGTGAGCCGCCCCTGAAACATAGTTGACCTCAGGTATGACTTGATCATGTTTTGAAAAGCTCCTCTCAGCTTGAGCCACAGTGACTGGCAGAGCAGTCCAAAAGTTGGGGTAGATCTCAAATAGATCTTTATCATGATCCGTAATATTTTAGAATTGCCTCTGAAATTGTAATTTAAACGGACATAAAAAAAACTGTAGACAACCAAAAATGCCAACTTTTACAGAACAGATCATGTAAAAAATAATCAGTGCAGCCATCTGCAATAAACAAACAGGATAGTTAGTGGTGACTGGGGAGTTTTCTTCTGCTTGTAGAGTTGTTTTATTTATTATTGTGTGAACATGATCAACATGTGTTTGTTGTTGTTCGGGCAGGCCACAGGCTGCAGCGAGTATTTAACAAATCCTAGTTTGAATCAGTAAAAAACGATTCAAGGATTTTTTTCGAACCATTTGAATATTCGTTTCAATATTTCAGCCCTATTAGCTCTGTTAGCAATTAGTTGACCGAATGTAACCGTTAAAATCCCAGTTAACTGGTTCAAATAACTGAAAACATGCATCATGAGAGCGTACATACCTTTATCTTTCTCCTCTTTTTTCTTATTTTTTCCTGAATCGGGCACCTGGTGGTTTTAGCCTTTTTATGTTCATCTCTTCTGTTTGGCTCTTGACTCAATAAGTTTCCTTTAGTCAGGACTAAACAATTTGACCTTGATGGGGGTGGGGGGGTGGGGGGGGGGGGGCTGGGGACCACAAAATCGTTTTGTTTTTCCTTTTTTATTTGGCCATTTCACACAATTCAGAAAAACCTGAAAGAATGATAGGCCTGTGTTTATGATATTATGAATGAAATGTGCGTTAAATGGAAGAACATCAAGATGTGATTGACTTTAGCCATGTTAATACAGTTGATTCAGCCCCTACCCGCTTATTTCATTTGGGAAGACCCAGAGGTGAATTCCCCCGCCGCACCCCTCCCCTTCCTGTTCTTCATACACACACGGTGCACGTGAACGTTCGTTAGTCAGCAGGAGCGCCTGCAGCTGCAGGGGGCGCCAACTTGCTGTTTCTAATCCAGACTCTGTGATATGACAGATAATATAAAACCTCGGTGCGGCGCAGATTTCTTTCTTTTTTATTTTTTTACTCAGCGCTTGTGCGCCCCTTTTGTGTCATGAAAAAATGCCGCCCCGGGCAACTGCCCGTGCCTAAAACCGCTACTGGAAAACATACTCCATGATTCCTCCGACTCCTGAATGCCAACAGAACTTACATTTAAAAGTACTGTCCTTATATAAATAAACAGAAATTTTGTATAAATTTATACAAATTTGTGGGACTACGCTCAAAAGATCTGTTTGCTAGTGTTGGTATTTGCTAGCTAGCTATGCTACATTTTGTCAGCATTTAATTTGGTTAACACTCTAGACTAATCAATGGTTTAAGAGGTTCTAATTTTGCTTCTACTGAATTTTCTAGAAAATGACAGCAAAGTTGCTAGCGAGGTTGGAGTCTGCTAGCACATAATTTTGCTTGCAAAACATATTAAAGTTAACTAACATGCATGTTTTAGCTTTTGTGAGCTAGCAGGAACTTCCAAAGACTATTATCATGTTCCTGTATTAAAAACTCAGAGTGACCGATTATAATAAAAAAATATAGAAAAAATGTGTGTGTGTGTGTGTGTGTGTGGGGGGGGGTTGCTTCAAAAGCAGTAGGATTTCTTATTTTAAAGGGATACTATACATTTTCTTCACATATTTAAATCATTGTCTTGAGCCAATGTGTGCTAAAACGCCCCTTTACGGGGTAATGAAATGTTAGCAGGGCTGCCAACTTTTGAACATTTCAATGCGTGAGAGTGGGGGTGGGGTATTCTTCAGCGTGAGAAATTGGAGGTGTGGCATGAGAGCGTGTGAAGAGGGCCAAATGTATATGTCTCAAGCTCAATGCATGAGAGTTGGCGGCCATGTGTTACTCAGACCCCACCGCCCCGTGTCCAGAATACCGGACTTGCAACTTCAGAGGTGGTGGGCCGTTCCCTGCTGGAGGAGGGAGCTGTGGAGTGGAGTGGACATGGTGGAGCTGCAGTCTGCTTCCAGCACATTTCCTGCATATTTTAGATTGTGAACACAGCTGATTTGTTTGATTTGGTGATGATCCGCTCCTGTAGAAACTAATGAAAGCCGAGGAGACATTTGTGCAGTTAGATTAAGGCAATAAAAGATGAACTCACAGTGAGGAGATGCATTTCACATTTGGATTAACCACAGAGAATTAATAATGGAGACTAGGGAGTGCTAAAAGGAAGCAAAACTGCCTAGTATCTCTTTAAGAAAGAGCGGAAAACCCTTAGTTATATTAGCGTTAAAGTAGAGCAGGGCATTTAGTTTTATTTAATTTACATTCATTTGGAATCTTGACAGTTGTGAACATAAAGTACACAAGCTGTCCAGTCAGTCGGCATCAGATATCCTCTGTCTGATTGTCACACCCGGTCATGTCTCCCCGTTTAGTTCAGCCTTGTGTCTCGTTGATTACTCCCACCTGCCTCTCGTTTCCCAATCACCTTAGCTCCCAACCCTCCTGTATTTACAGGTGCTGGCCAGTAAATTAGAATATCATCAAAAGGTTGAAAATATTTCAGTAATTCCATTCAAAACGTGAAACTTGTACATTATATTCATGCAATGCACACAGACCAATGTATTTCCAATGTTCATTACATTTAAATTTGATATTCATAAGTGACAACTAATGAAAACTCCAAATTTGGTATCTCAAAAAATTAGAATATTCTGAAAAGGCTGAATATAGAAGACACCTGCTGCCACTCTAATCAGCTGATTTACTCAAAACACCTGCAAAGGCCTTTAAAAGGTCCCTCAGTCTTGTTTTGAAGGCACCACAATCATGGGGAAGACTTCTGACTTAACAGCTGTCCAAAAGACAATCATTGACACCTTGCACAAGGAGGGCAAGACACAAAAGGTGATTGCTAAAGAAGCTGGCTGTTCGCAGAGCTCTGTGTCCAAGCACATTAACAGACAGGCGAAGGGACGGAAAAAATGTGGTAGAAAAAAGTGTACAAGCTCTAGGGATAACCGCACCCTGCAGAGAATTGTGACGACAAACCCATTCAAAAATGTGGGGGAGATCCACAAAGAGTGGACTGCAGCTGGAGTCAGCGCTTCAAGAACCACCACGAGGAGACTCATGAAAGACATGGGATTCAGGTGTCGCATTCCGTGTGTCAAGCCACTCTTGAACAAGAAACAGCGCAAGAAGCGTCTCGCCTGGGCCAAGGACAAAAAGGACTGGACTGATGCTGAGTGGTCCAAAGTTATGTTTTCTGATGAAAGCAAGTTCTGCATTTCCTTTTGGAAATCAAGGACCCAGAGTCTGGAGGAAGAGCGGAGAAGCACAGAATCCACGTTGCATGAGGTCCAGTGTAAAGTTTCCACCGTCAGTGATGGTGTGGGGTGCCATGTCATCTGCCGGTGTTGGCCCACTCTGTTTCCTGAGGTCCAGGGTCAATGCAGCCGTCTACCAGGAAGTTTTAGAGCACTTCATGCTTCCTGCTGCTGACCAACTTTATGGGGATGCAGACTTCACCTTTCAACAGGACTTGGCACCTGCACACAGTGCCAAAACCACCAGCACCTGGTTCAAGGACCATGGTATCCCTGTCCTTGATTGGCCAGCAAACTCGCCTGACCTTAACCCCATAGAAAATCTATGGGGTATTGTGAAGCGGAGGATGCAATACGCTAGACCCAACAATGCAGAGGAGCTGAAGACGACTATCAGAGCAACCTGGGCTCTCATAACACCTGAGCAGTGCCACAGACTGATCGAGTCCATGCCACGCCGCATTACTGCAGTTATTGAGGCAAAAGGAGCCCCGACTAAGTATTGAGTGCTATACATGCACATTCTTTTCATGTTCATTCTTTTCAGTTGGCCAACATTAGAGAAACAAACATTTTTTCATTGGCCTTTAGAATATTTTAATTTTCTGAGATACCAGATTTGATGTTTTCATTGGTTGTCACCTATAAATATCAAAATTAAACGTAATAAACATCGGAAATACATTGGCCTGTGTGCATTGCATGAATATAATGTACAAGTTTCACGTTTTGAATGGAATTACTGAAATATTTTCAACCTTTTGATGATATTCTAATTTACTGGCCAGCACCTGTAAACCCTGTCTGTTCTTTGTACTGTGTCGGATCATTGTTTCATTGTCCAGCGTGCTTAATAAATCCTGGTTGACCGTTCCTACCTGCTGCCTGTTTACTCCCCGGTCTGGATCCACGCCTTTCCTCCGCTCCACTCCGCAGCGCGCTGACAGAATGATCCGACCCAAACCCGTTGTGAGATCCAGCGAGGAGATTCTCCCGTGGGAGCACCTGCTTCTGTGGCTCACTCCGAGCCACCACCCAGCTTCTCCATCGCCTTCCCCTGCTTCAGTTCTGCCTCGCCGAAAACGCCGTCCTCGGCCATCAGCCGCAGCAATCCTCGCTGCTCTCCCGGAACCGGACGAGGGGTCGGACCGGGAGCCGCTTCCGGATCGCTCCAGCTTCGTGGGCACCCGCCTGGCTGTGTGCTCCCCGGGAGTTGGCCCACGGCGTGGGGAGGCATGCCGGGCTCCACCGCAGCGGCTGGTCCCTGGACGGAGCCGCGAGCTCGCTGCAGTTCTGGCTCAGTGCGCCAACTTGGACACGCCCCCAGTCAGACCAGCAGTCCCATCTCCGGTCCAACCAGCGCCTTCGTCATCTGCAGGCGGAGGAACCACGCCCACAGCCCAGCTGATGGAGCTCCAGGCGGAGCTTGACCGGATCCGCCAGCTCGTCAGCCTCCAGGAGAGTCACCTGGACACTCTATCCTCCCCGAACCGCCAGGAGAGGAGCGAGCCCGTCCACCCAGCGGAGCTCGCTGGTCTCCGGGCTGAACTGGCCCAGCTCCATCGAACCCTCAACCTCCAGGAGCTTCAGCTGGACGGGCTGTCCCCCCTGCTCTCACGGCTTCCAGCCCTACCAGTTCCACCACTTCCAGTCCAGCCTGTCCAGGCAGCCCCTCCTGCAGCTGCCTCGCCTCCACTCCAGAGGGCCCAGAAGCAGAAGGGACGGGCTCAGAAGCAGAAGGGACGGGTCCAGCAGTCGGCGGTCCAGCAGTCGGCGGTCCAGCAGTCGGCGGTCCAGCAGTCGGCGGTCCAGCAGTCGACGCCCCCGGACCAGAAGTCGACGCCCCCGGACCAGAAGTCGACGCCCCCGGACCAGAAGTCGACGCCCCCGGACCAGAAGTCGACGGTCCAGAAGTCGACGGTCCAGAAGTCGACGGTCCAGAAGTCGACGGTCCAGGGCTCTGTGGCCGACGCCCCTGCCAGTCCTGTGGCCGACGCCCCTGCCAGTCCTGTGGCCGACGCCCCTGCCAGTCCTGTGGCCGACGCCCCTGCCAGTCCTGTGGCCGACGCCTCTTCCTCGTGTTCTGAAGTCGACGCCCCTGATGACGTCGCCTGTCCAGAAGTCGTCGCCCCTTATGACGTCGCCTGTCCAGAAGTCGTCGCCCCTGATGACGACGTGTCCGAAGTCGTCGCCCCTGATGACGACGTGTCCGAAGTCGTCGCCTCCTCCTCTGATGACGACGTGTCCGAAGTCGTCGCCTCCTCCTCTGATGACGACGTGTCCGAAGTCGTCGCCTCCTCCTCTGATGACGACGTGTCCGAAGTCGTCGCCTCCTCCTCTGATGACGACGTGTCCGAAGTCGTCGCCTCCTCCTCTGATGACGTCGCCTCCTCCTCTGATGACGTCCCGTCTGATGACGTCGCCTCCTCCTCTGATGACGTCCCGTCTGATGACGTCGCCTCCTCCTCTGATGACGTCCCGTCTGATGACGTCGCCTCTTCCTCTGATGACGTCCCGTCTGATGACGTCGCCTCTTCCTCTGATGACGTCCCGTCTGATGACGTCGCCTCTTCCTCTGATGACGTCCCGTCTGATGACGTCGCCTCTTCCTCTGATGACGTCCCGTCTGATGACGTCGCCTCTTCCTCTGATGACGTCCCGTCTGATGACGTCGCCTCCTCCTCTGGTGACGTCCCGTCTGATGACGTCGCCGCCTCCTCTGATGACGTCCCTGAAGTCGGCTCGTCTGACGACGTCGCCGCCTCCTCTGATGACGTCCCCGAAGTCGGCTCGTCTGACGACGTCGCCGCCTCCTCTGATGACGTCCCCGAAGTCGGCTCGTCTGATGATGTCGCCGCTGCCTCGTCCTCTGAAGTCGGCTCGTCCGATAACATCGCCGCTGCCTCGTCTGGGGATGCTCTTTGCACTCAAGAGGCCGATGCTCCATCCGGCCCGGCGTCTCCACGGTCTCCGGTTCCGATGGTGGTTTTGAGGGCAACGCCGGCCCAGCCTGCAGTGACTTTGTCGCCGGCCCAGCCTGCAGTGACTTTGTCGCCGGCCCAGCCTGCAGTGACTTTGTCGCCGGCCCAGCCTGCAGTGACTTTGTCGCCGGCCCAGCCTGCAGTGACTTTGTCGCCGGCCCAGCCTGCAGAGCTCCTCCTCTGCCGCAGGCGCCGGCCTCCAGAGGCCCGTCGCCTCCTCTTCTGCCGCAGGCGCCGGCCTCCAAGGGCCCGTCGCCTCCTCCTCTGCCGCAGGCGCCGGCCTCCAGAGGCCCGTCGCCTCCTCTTCTGCCGCAGGCGCCGGCCTCCAGAGGCCCGTCGCCTCCTCTTCTGCCGCAGGCGCCGGCCTCCAGAGGCCCGTCGCCTCCTCTTCTGCCGCAGGCGCCGGCCTCCAGAGGCCCGTCGCCTCCTCTTCTGCCGCAGGCGCCGGCCTCCAAGGGCCCGTCGCCTCCTCTTCTGCCGCAGACGCCGGCCTCCAAGGGCCCGTCGCCTCCTCATCTGCCGCAGGCGCCGGCCTCCAAGGGCCCGTCGCCTCCTCATCTGCCGCAGGCGCCGGCCTCCAAGGGCCCGTCGCCTCCTCATCTGCCGCAGGCGCCGGCCTCCAAGGGCCCGTCGCCTCCTCATCTGCCGCAGGCGCCGGCCTCCAAGGGCCCGTCGCCTCCTCATCTGCCGCAGGCGCCGGCCTCCAAGGGCCCGTCGCCTCCTCATCTGCCTCAGACGCCGGCCTCCAAGAGCCCGTCGTCTCCTCCTCTGCCTCAGACGCCGGCCTCCAAGAGCCTGTCGTCGCCTCCTCCTCTTCCCCTCTGCTGGTCCCTCTGTTCCTCTGGGCCCTTCCTCCTGGTTCCCCTCCTCCCGCCCTGCTCCTCGTTCCTGTGGGCGTCTGGGATCCGCCCCTTGAGGGGGGGGTACTGTCACACCCGGTCATGTCTCCCCGTTTAGTTCAGCCTTGTGTCTCGTTGATTACTCCCACCTGCCTCTCGTTTCCCAATCACCTTAGCTCCCAACCCTCCTGTATTTAAACCCTGTCTGTTCTTTGTACTGTGTCGGATCATTGTTTCATTGTCCAGCGTGCTTAATAAATCCTGGTTGACCGTTCCTACCTGCTGCCTGTTTACTCCCCGGTCTGGATCCACGCCTTTCCTCCGCTCCACTCCGCAGCGCGCTGACACTGATCATAAATTTGCTCAAGGGCATTTTAGGTGTTGTTGATGGAGCAGCACGTCTCACAGTTTTCCCGGTTTCATATTTTTACACTTCTCCTGTTAAGAGTTTGAGATTTCCCTCAGGCTGATGCTCCACCACTTCCTTTATCATTTTTTCCCTTATCTGAGATGGATTGTCAACAGTACAGACTGCAGCAGCAGGGATGAGTGCTAAATAGTGAGCATTTTTTAGACCATTCACACCTGAAACTTATCCTCCTTTTGCAAACATTTGCTGACTTTTGCGTTCTCTAGATTTGCACATTTACTGTGATGAAATCCTTGTTTTTTTAACTCCTACTATAACTGACGGGGTGAGAACATCAACATTTCTGTAAGTTTACCATGTTTCTTGGGTTGCACATCACATGTGCAGCAAGTGTCATCATGTCCAGGAGCAGACTGTTCTCCTCGGCAGGCAAGTGTGATCCCATCAGTGTTTCTGTGAGAATGACAGTGATGTGACGTTCATGAACGAATCAAATATTTTGAACGGGTTTTCAAAGTGAACGATACGAGCAGAGTTCCTATAAGAGCCGTTCATCTTGTCTTCCAGTAACTAACCTCCCGGGAGTCGGTAAAGCGCACCCGCTAAAACCCCACCCACCTCTGTGACGGACAAAGAAGGAACACGTTGCTCTTAATACCCCCCAGATAAATGTATTTTTTATTCCGTGTTACTTGGATGGGCTAAACAAGTTCAGACTTCTGGGTCACTGAAGTGTCACTCAAGAGAAACCACTGCATATGGGAGAGGACTTCTTAGAAGTCCCACCCACCCGAAAGGGTTGTGTCAGAATTGCAACCAAAAACACAGACGTTGCAAACGAGAAAGCCAGAAAGTGTAAGTGCAAATCTGGTAGTGAGAGCAAAGCTCTGAGCAGCAAGAATGAAACAAAGGAAATTGGTAACAAAAATACATAGAGGCTGAAAGAAAAAGGAAACATGCTTTATTACTCATTTTAAGAAGTTGATTCAGATAGTAAATTTTACTTTTGAAACAATTTTTTTATCCTTCAGTAAATATTTTTCCTCTCTCAATGTCTTGATATTTGATTGATCTGCAAAGTGTTTTTCTTGATCCTGTTGGCACAAATCTAATCCCATAGAGAGGTGGCAGAGCACAGGAGGTGTGGAGGCACCGACGTGTGGGGTTTATCTGCAGCCTGTGTGAGAGAGCAGCCAATTCTGCTCCGTCCGAGTTTATTTGAATTTCTCTGACATGTTCAAGATCTGTCTGTGGATTTGAATCCTCTGGTTGCTTGTCGGTACTCATGAGCACAAACAGAACCATGATTAAGGTTAGAAAGTTAAAGGAGCAATATGTGAAAATTTTACAGTGAAATGATCACAAAAGAGTCTGAAGTCTAAATCATTTAGGAAGAAAGGTTACATTGAAACAAATTTTATTCTAAACCTGCTGGGCAGTTGTCAGTTTTCCTCCTTTAAAAAAAACTGAAAACAAATGCAAAGGAGGTACGTAGTTAGTGGGTTAGAAGCAAATAGCTCTAAAAATATTTCAAGCTAATTTTTCAATGACCAACAGCTCAATATTACAGGTAAGTGTGTGTGTGTGTGTGTGTGTGTGTGTGTGTGTGTGTGTGTGTGTGTGTGTGTGTGTGTGGGGTGAATAAGGAGTCAATCGTGGCATTTTACTTCTTTATTGACTCGTTCAGAACTATAACAGCCAGAAAAAATAACCACTCTTCCTCTAATGCTGTAGAATTACCGTAATAAGAGTAGTAAGTGTTCCCCACCACACCCACACATGACAATGCATTCAAATACTCATTAATGTACTGTGTATGATTCGTTTAGACTTTTTGTTCTTATCATCTAGAATCTTCTGGCGCTGATCCGTAACTGGCAACAGCCATGAAACTCACACTCAATGTCACTTTTTGTTTAAAAAAAATGGACTGCAGTAACCAAATTTGACCGCAGGATGTAATTCTTACGTCATTGTTACATGTTGCACCTTTACATTACAGGTTTGATTATTATGAAGGACAATTGATTAGGTCTAGCTTCAGATTTATTTAGGTCTTCTTTCAGTGACTAACCCCTGAATCTAAAGGTGACAGAACTCAATAAATTTAATTCTGTGAGGAAAGATTTCACAAGTGGTCAATAATGATAATAAATTCCTCCTTTGCTGCAGAAATAAATTCTTGTTGGAGACATTTGGATCCAAACAAATGTCCTCTCTTCTCACTTTGGACCTCTAGCCGAATTCAAACAAAGTTTTCATTATTGCCATCCAAAATGAAGACGTGTGGCTGACAGGAAACGTCCAGATAGATTGTTTGGCAGAAAACTACCGATGGCCTCAGCCTGTTAACTCTAATCCATCACTGTAGGTGTTGCTGTTATTTATCAGGTGTGAGCTCTCCTGTCCCACCTGCATTTATGTAACTCTGTTGGCTTAGTGTAGTTTTTGGGTTTTTATTTAGTTTTATGTACGTTATTTCTGCTTTTTATGGATGTCTTGCAACAGAAATACTTCTATGTCTTTAGAACTAGTCAGGGGTGTTAGTGGCATATGATTTAAATGCAAAAGTCACATTATAATCAGTTGCTGCATGCTTTATTGGCTAGATTTGCTGTGAATTACGTCTATTTCAATCGATCAATATGAGAGAACATTTCGAACACACCCACAGGCTGAGCCGACAGTGATGGGGTTCAGCGTACCGCCACTTCACCTGAACACAATCACGGTCTTTACTGAGCATCGAATAACTAATTTGAAATAAAGGTGTTGGAAAAAAAATCAGGAATCAACTCCTGGAAAAATCTTTGAAGCAGTTTTTAATGAGAAAATTGTCCCGTTTGTTTAGATAGGAGAGACTTGAGCCACGATATGATTCGATTTGTCGTTTTGTTCACTTGGTTTCAAGGGAGGACGATGAAGAAACGTTAGTGTAAATTATTCAGATCTTTTTAGAAATTAGTGACAGAAAAAAAAATCAAACAACTGAGTGTTAGTCATGGAGAGGGAGGATCTGTGATCCAGTCGAGTGAGTGTATAAAAGTGTGTGTTGGTGCCAACGAGCAAATGAGTGGTTGAGAAGATAAGCCAAAGGGGAAGTAGGTGAGGACAGTGTGTGTGTGTGTGTGTGTGTGTGTGTGTGTGTGTGTGTGTGTGTGTGTGTGTGTGTGTGTGTGTGTGTGTGTGTGTGCGTGTGTGTGTGTGTGTGTGTGTGTGTGTGTGTGTGTGTGTGTGTGTGTGTGTGTGTGTGTGTGTGTGTGTGTGTGTGTGTGTGTGGCTATGGATGGGGCACCAGTGGGCCCAGTGACTTTCCCACTGACTCATTAGGTGGGTAATTAAAGCACAAAGCTTCGGCCCCAGGGCTCCACTGAGCTGCACTCTGAGCTGCGACTGCTAATGACGCCGTTCTGGACCTCAGAGAGACAAAGGAGGGGAGAAGAAGCAAAGACTCAGGCAGGGAAACATAGATTAGTTCCCACAGCAGGAGCTCAGACTGCTCCTCAGACAGAGGGAGGTTAAAAGACGGAGCGATCAATCGATAACCCTTCGGTGTGAAGTGTTCATCATGATGAACAAGTTATTCCTCCTCCTGACCTCAACTACCACTTGTCCCACCAACATTTTTTGCAGCGCCTTTTTCATTCGTGCCGTCTAAAACAACTGGATTCCAATATTTCAGTTTAAACAATAACTCACGTAATACGGTTAATGACTCGAGTAGATGGATTCGTAGAAGTATTTAAAAACTCCTCCAGACTTTTCAGATTTCTTGGCCGTTAATTTCAGCCTAACTTTGGTTTGCAGATTAATGCTGCAGGACAATCTTGATGGAATTTTTATGAGCTTATTCAAGAGGTTCAGCACATTGAAATTCATAGTGAATCATTAAACATATATTATAAACTCATGAAAGGGATGGAATATATCCTGATGTGAAATCACACTGGAGGGATGAAGGCTTCTGAAAGTGTTCCAGAGTTGATTAACGTGCAGAAGAAGGTTGCAGGACAGGTTAATGAGCCGTTTTACATCACCTGTACGTACTACAGCAAGTATACTCTTCATGTACCCCAGCTCTGAACACAGACAAGCCCTGGGCTAAGACCTTTCTCTCTAATGGTTGGGACAAACGTTTTTCCACGGGTTAAACAATGAGATTATTAGGGACGGACTCATTTGATTTGATTTAACCTTTATTTAACCAGATGAGTCGATTGAGAACTCATTCTCATTCACGACGATCTGGCCAAGAGGCAGCATCAACAGACACACAATTAGCTTTACATCAACGATCAAGAGAGGTCAGATAAAAACAAAGAAGGTAAAAGTAAGATAAAACAGTTTGAATCGTGGTACAGCCTTCTTATGAACCGGAGAACATAACACATCTTTTATATTTTCATATTAAATTTCCTCCAGATGGCGGAGTCGATAAAACAAAAGTTAATTCTGACTACTGCCGGGTGGAATTTTCTTGCCATCAAAGTTTAAAATATCACCTAAAGAAAAATAACAGTTTGATGGATGTAAATCACCACGTCAAACACCCAGCAGAGGCATTAAAAGGGTACATGCTTCCATGTGTGGGAGAGCAGAAACAAAACAGCAAGAAAATAAGGAACAAGAAAAGCTAACAGACGCATAAAAATGTGGATAGCTACATGCTGCAGGTTAGTTAGCACCGTGGAGAGCTGAGGAGCCCTAACGTCCCCGTCCCGTTTGCATGCAGTACTTTTAGAGCAGGCATTACCAGAATGTGGCCCAGTGGCCATTTGCAGCCCTAGAAGCAACGGTAGCCCTGTGAGAAGTCCATGAAAGAGGTGAGTGCAGGGTCACGTGCTTGAACACCTCTCTTCGAGAGAGTGGAGCGTGGTGGGGTGGAACAGGATCATATATTTGGGCTCCCCCTGGGGGAGTCAGGTGAGGGCTTCTGGGGGAGCCCATCACCTTTTTGGGAACTTCTCCGTATCTCAAACCCTGCTTGTGGCCCCAATTACATTTCTAGCATGATAACTTGTTTGTCCAGCAGCTCGATGATCTAGAGTGAAACTTTCCAAAATTGTACATCCCAATTTTAACCATTTTGGATCATTTTGAGGAGATTAACTAAAATTTACACTGAAATTATTTTATGTCATTTAAATGCAAAGAATTTAGTTTTTGTGGCCCATAAAGCCTGTTAAATTGACAATTTTGTCCGTTGTCTTAATGAGTTTCAACACCCCTGCTTTAGAGGTAGAGCTATTTCTGGACAGCATAACTGTTTTGGATTGTTGCAATAATAAACAAATATTTGCATAAAGGAAGAATCAGTGTGGTTACATGCCCACTGACCGACATCTAAGTCGATCCAGGTGGATGTTGTTGTAATAAGCTGGGAGTCTCTATCCTAGTTTACGTGGGCAGCCTCTCAAATAAAGTCTGTTTCACTCTTGTACAGTAGATGGCGACATGCCCCTTTTAATGTCGGTGTTCTTCCGGTTAGCTTATAGCAACACAAGCAGTAAACTGGTGGAAATGAAACAGGATTTGCACAATGGCTGAAGGAATGTACAACAACACTGTAGCACAGCTCATTTGGTACGTACTGTCCTGTTTTATGGGGTTACGCATGTTGCTTTGTGACGATGGTCTGCGATATTCAAGTTAATCTAACAGCTGAAATGTCTCCTCAGCCTTTGTTAGTTTCTACATGAGTGATTCATCACTAAATCAAACAAGTCAACCGTGCTCATGATTTAAAACATGAAGAAAACATGCTGGAAGCAGACTCCAGTGCCAGGCATGTCAGCTCCACATTACTATTGGCTAACGGAACAGTCTGCATACTCTGAAGTTGCAAGTGCAGTATTCTGGCAAAAGAGGGCGGTGGGGGTCTGAGTGATGTTGCATTAACCCTGTAAAGGGTCATTTTAGCACATTCTGGCTCAAGAAAATTATTTTAAATAGTCAAAAAGATGATTAATATTCCTTGGATTGATTGAAAAATGGCTGGAAAGATGTTTTCTGATAGCTATCTAATTTTGTTGCCCTCTAGTGGAGAATTAATCTACAACAGATGCTAATTTTATTGTCATTAAACTATTATATACATACCTAATGCATAATAATATATAAAAACTGTTATCTAATTAACTGTTTTATTAAAATTCTACATTTTTTCTATTTCTTAGGCATCAAAAGTTTAGCACACATAATTTCCCAAGAAATAAAAATCTAAGATTTTTCAGTTTAAAAGTATGAAGCTAAATTCCTGTTAAATGTTTCTGTGTAAATCAGCAGTTGATGACGAAGTTTTCCATTATTCATTTATTCGTAGCTCAAAGCTACATCTGTCATGATATTTTGCTGGAAAAAGACTCAAAGTAACAACTTTAGGCTAACATCACAGGCTAGCATCATACATGCAAACAACATAAATGTTTAAAAATACAGCATAAATATCACTTTTTGCATTTTGTTTTCCAGTTGGAGATCTTATCTGGGTACCGTTTTCATTTCACCATCACACACGTCTGATGCCTCACTCCGTCTTGAACCACGATCTCGACAGTAGGGCGAGCGATGAGAGGGAAATAAAACAGAAAATAGCCTCTCACTTATGGAGGCAGAAAAAGAGGTTAAGAGCAGAGGAGACCCTTCAGAGATGTTACTCTTCTTGACACAGTGGGGAATGGATGTAGTGGGTTTTATTTATTTATATATATATTTATATATTTGAAGGGAAGCGTGGAGCTGCAAAGGAGAGAGAGAACTAAGAGACGGACAGAGATTTCCCTGCTGAGAGCACAGGCAGAAAAATGGGCTAAATGTGCAGAAAAGCCATGTGAATAAAGTCCTGTGGCAGAGATTTGAGAGAAATCAGAGCTGAGGGAGAAACTAAAACGAGGTAGCTTACATATATGTTCCTGGCATTTCCATTTTGAGCCTGTCTGAAGGCTAATGACTCGAGGCAGGCTGCTGAGACCGAGCGAGACTCATGCAGGTGGTCATCACAAGAGTGGAGAGCCCCCATGGAGACTAAGGCCATTTTAATTGCACACTGAATAACGATATGAATGCTTCACAGAGAGAATAGCAGGATGGTGCCTTTGGTTTCAAAGGGCCAATTATATCATATTCATGTTGAATAGCCTTTATTAAGACTTTGTGCTGGGGCAAAGATTGGTATCAGGTCTGATGAATTACATTTGATTTCAGTGTCTGAGGCCTTGTTTTGTTTGGATGTTGTTCTCCAGCATGTTCCCATGAATTTATACATGTCTGCAAATGCAAACAGGGTCCTATTTTGTGATGTCACAAATGGAGATTTTTAGACGCATTATTCCTGAAACCAAACATTGACAAAAGGCAGATTGATGGGATAGTTTCATGTGTGGAGCGCTTTTAGAAGTCGCAGAGACTCCTATGGCAGCACAAAAAGGTTCAAAAGGTGGGTTTTGCATATGCTCCCTTTAAAAGATTTGACTCCCTTTTAAAGATAATACCTCAGGCCGCAGCTCGATGATTGACTTCGAGGACTTTAAGTATCTCGAGGTCTTGTTCATGAGTGAGGGAAAACTGGAGCGTGAGATCAACAGGCGGATTGGTGCTGCATCTGCAGTGATGCAGGCGTTGTACCAGTCTGTCGTGGTGAAGAGAGAGCTGAGTCAGAAGACAAAGCTCTCGATTTATCGGTTGATGTACGTTCCAACCCTCACCTATGGTCATGAGCTTTGGGTAGTGACCGAAAGAACGAGATTGCGGATACAAGCGGCCAAAATGAGTTTTCTCAGAAGAGTGGCTGGGCTCTCCCTTAGAGATGGGGTGAGAAGCTCAGTCATCTGGGAGGGGCTCGGAGTAGACCCGCTGCTCCTTCACATCAAGAGGAGTCAGTTGAGATGGCTCGGACATCTGGTCACGATGCCTCCTGGACGCCTCCCTGGTGAAGTTTTCCAGGCATGTCCAACTGGGAGGGACCTAAAGGTAGACCCAGGACACATTGGAGGGACATGTCTCTCACCTGGCCAGGGAACGCCTTGGGATTTCCCCGGAACAGCTGGCCCAAGTGGCTGGGGAGAGGGAAGTCTGAGCCTCTCGACTTAGGCTACTGCCCCCCTGAGCTGACTCCTGATAAGCGGAAAAAATGGATGGATGGATGGACGGATGGGTTTTATTGTGATTTGGAGTGTCAACAAATGGAAAATTTACTGCAGCTAACCTCTTCCATGTCATAAAAAGCATAAAAATCTTTCTCCAAGTTCTGTCTTTGTTGTACTGGAAAAGTTAGTAAATTATGTCACATGATCTGTGCCATTGAATGTAGAGAGTGTCTATTAAAAATACATCTTTACTTTGCAGTTTGTGTCAAACACATGTTCTCCTTTAACAGCAACAGTTTTTATAAAAGCCTAGACACAATAATATTTTTATCTCAAACACACATCTCAAGTGAATCAGGACTACTTTTGTTTTGAAGAACAGCTGTTGATGAAATTTGTGTGAAAAATTATCCTTTTAAAATTCACCTTCAACCACAGAGTTTTCTCTAAGTTCGTCTCCTCTGACAGAATTAAACAATTTGTCCTTTACTGCAGCATGAACACATCAGCCGCTAATTGAGCTGTTAGTATTATAAGAAACAAACAATTCTCTAATCACGATGAGGCGATGGAAGTAAATGGGAGATGTGGCAGATAGAAGCAGCAGGATCAGAAATCAGTTGCAGTGGATGGATGATATATGCCGGGCTATTTTCTCCCCTCCATGCAAATGTGGTTGAAGCGATTCTCCCGGAGGCCGTGCATGTGTGTGCAGAGCTTCAGCGCTCCAATCTTTCTGCTTATTAATTTCATATTTACTCATTTATTTTTAAATGAGGTGAGCGATGGAAATGCGTCAGGCTGCAGCTCAGAGGTGCTTACATGGCAGATGGGTTCATGAGGGGAAGCGTGCTAGTGTCAGAGTCAGATTTCAAATCAAAGTTAAGGGATTTTTTATTTTCGCTTTTATTATTCATGGAAAGTAAGAATCATCCACAGAAAGATGACTGAGTGGGGCTCTCGCTGTGTTCACGACACGCTTTATGTGTTTATTTGGCTCTTGGTCAATAAAAAAGTCCAAATTGTTTGAGGACAAAACCCTGAAGCTGGACAACTTCTCTTTAATGAACACCTGTAAGCGACTTGTTTCTGTTTCATCCCCTCTTTCCTCTTGAGACCACATTTCTGCTATAATTAGGCTGCTTTGAGGACTTACTCGAACCTGTGTGATGGATAGCTTTATTTCCTTTCTAGGTCAGCTTCTCCACATTTGCTGTCATCCCTTCATCTGTCCTGGTTTGGGTTTAAAAGACGTAGTGAAGATCTGAACTCAAACATCCTCAGTCGCAGCCGACGTGTGGTCTTCATGTTCTTAATGGAATATCTGTATTTAAAAGGATTTGGGAATATCATATGTATGAAATCATCTAACCCGCATTTACATACGGTGCAGAAAACCAAATTATTGCCTAATTCTGACTGAATTCGAACTTTGGAAATGTATTTTTGTCTCTCTGATTATGAACCCAGCTGGCCTACTCCTAATCCAGCTAAGGTACCCAGATGATGCGGCGGGATTTTTCTGCAGGTAGCTTAGCTGAGCTATGACTGGCCAGGACACTCTTCCTTGTGGAAGTGGTTTTCTTGTAATTTCACCACAAAGAAACATGTCTAACATCATCAAACAGTATGGCACATCTTGCATAAGCGGTGCTACAGTGTCGTGGTTGTCCATTCCTTTGGCCATTGTGCATAAGCTGTACTTTACTCCATCTGCATCATGAAGCAGATGAAAGATAAAATACTTGCCAAAAGTTTCATCAGCTTATGATCCACTGTTTTTTAACCAGGTCAACCACATCACAGAGCAAACTTTAGTCCCGATATCTTGTTACAATGTACTCTGAGCTTAAAACAAAGAAATATCTAATGTAGGTAAGATACTGACTGATCTGTTTTACCAAAACTCCCATAAAGGTGTGGAACACTGAAAAACTAATTTTTTAAAGAATATTTCTGATTATAATCGGTCACTCTTGAGTTTTTCATGCAGGCTGAACATGAAAATAGTCTCCTACACCTATCTCCTGCTTTGGCTTCTGATAGAAAATAGATGCTGAAACTCGAGAATTAGGAAAGCCTGACAGATCTACGTCACACTGTCACTTAACATTCATGGACTCACCCATCTTGGCTCGCGTAGGGGAAGGCTGTCGTTGGTTTAGCGTCCAAGAAACAACAGAAAACATCTCGGCTAGTTGAAGCTAACTGTTAGCATTAGCGACACACAGCAGAACTCCTTCAGGCTCGTGTTACTTGTGGAGATCAAACAACATTGTAGAGCAAACAAAGTAAGAGTAGCCAATCAGAGACGAGATGTCCAAATATCAGGAAATGACTGCAGGTCCTGTTGTCTGAAGCTACTTTCTCCTCCGGCGGAAGCAGATACTTCTGGACTCCGCTCCCCCTCCGAGTACAACTTACAAGGCATTTATTCATACTAGAGACCACTGCAGATGTATTGACTAAACAAGTGTTCAACACCTTTAAAAAGATCTGAACTCTGCCTTCGAGAAGTTTGTCCATGGACAGGATCTCCAAAGGAAACATGTTTCCTGTCAGTAATAATCAGAGGATTGTTTGAAAACTACAAACTTGAGATGGTTTTACTTGCTCAGCAGAACCACCGAGCCACCTTACATCATAACCGTCTGACTCTCCTCTCACGTTCCGTCAGACATCTCCCCGTTTTGTCTCCTGCTCCGGGTGTAACGGCGGCCTCTGTTTGATGGCTCTTACCAAACACAATTCTCCAGAAAACCAATTTGCTTGGTGACAGCTAGAAGACCCCCCCCCCCCTTATTTATTTATCTATTTTTGTCTGTCACCAAGCGATTTGTTCCTGTGAGTTTAGGACTCTTCTATGCTGATACGTGCTAGAATTTTCTTCCAGAGTAAACAGAAAAGATGGAGTGCAGTAATAGGCTTGTAAGATTTAGCAGAGCGGCCGTGTGATCGACCAGAGACTCCTTCTGCTGGACTGAATATGTGCGGCGCAAAACAACAGTGACACTTGCACGGAGCAGTTAGACGGCAGCTAATTTACTCTTCTCTGTGAAAACAAAGCGATTCTCCTCAGATAACACGATTTCAGGGCAGAGTAAACCTCCTCTCAACAGCAGTAGATTCAGAGAAAGTCGGCGGCGGGTGACGCTTTGCTCTGGGGACGGGGTGATGAATAAACTTTCTGTGATAAATAAACGTAGAGCCTGTGTATTTAAGGGCCTCTGGGTGAGATTATTAGCAGCTCACACAGTGATTAAAGCACACTGAAGAAGTTGCCGACGGCCGCGTTCCTAATTGAACCTGCTCCTTATTTACTCATCTCAGCTGAGCAGAAGAAAGCACGGTCGGTTTACAAAAATCCGCCACCTCTTGAACTCTTCGCTCATGTAAAAGTTTCCCCTCTCGGGACAGGACGCGGTGTTCCCGCTGCTCTGAAACGCTACAGGAAGTAAAGAGAAAACAAAATCACAGAAGGATTAATTCCATTTCTGAAGGCAGGCGGTGGTAAAAGGAAGAGCAAAGAAGACGAAGGAGGGAGAAGAGGAATACATTTCACCCATTTCAGATGCGGCCTATTTTTTTGTATTAATTCCTTCATGCTTTTTAAGTTCTGAAGCACTGTGGCGCAGGAGGACAGAGCATGATTGAGAAATTCGGATGAGTATTTTTAGCCAAAGCCGTCGCTCGCCCCGAGGGAGCAGCACATGATTCCTCCTTCTTCTTTCACTTTAGTGGTTTCACCATAAACCTCTGGATTTGTACCCGCGGGGAAGAGTTCCGACTGAATCAGCTCTGTCTCTTCTGCCTCCTGATTGGCACAAGCACAGCAGCTGCAGAAAGCCCCTTCATTCCTCTCCGTGTCAGACACGATCTGCAGGGCTGCATGCTTCCAACGCGCCACATCGCTGTGTTCACACTGCAGCTTCACGCTAAATAAGTTTTATTTAATGCTGGGAGACATTAAAGGACATAAACAACAAAGGAACCCAGGTGTAGTCTGAGGCCCTGTCCACACGTAGCCGGGGATCTGCCAAAACGTAGATATTTTCCTACGTTTTGGCCTGTCATCCACACGAAAACGGAGTTTTTTCACACGAAAACGAATCTTTTTAAAAACTCCGGCCAAAGTGAAGATCTGCGATTTCTCCGTTTTGGGTGTCTGCGTGTGGACAGACAAAACCGGAGTTTTAAGGTCCGCAGCGTCACTTTCCGCGACAAAAAAATGCTGACATCACGTGTGCGACCTGTGTTTACACTAGCCGGCATCATGGAAGCCCTCAGAGCTGCGCTCTGTCACTACCCGATCCATCGTCCAAGCGCTTTTTGCTTGTTTGTTTTTGCAAGCGGAATTACTGCTCCTTGCAGAAGACCACAGACGAAGGACGAGGTTAAGAACGGGGGAAGTACTGCCGCCTACAGGTCTGGCATGTCCTTAACAACGTATTTATCCGGGTACGTGTGGACAGAGTTTTTTTTTAAACGCGGTGGTGTGAATGCAAGTTTTTGGAGGGGCGGATATTCGTTTTTAAAAAACCCGGCAACGTGTGGACTAGGCCTTAGTTTGGGACTGAAAAGGAAGAGTTGAGGTAGCGGGACTCGGGTTGCGTATGACCACAGTCACCAATTCTTGTCATATGTCTATGTAAGCATGTCTGATCTCAGAATTGTGTGTACTGAAACTCTAATTTCCCTCTGGGATTAATAAAGTATCTTTGAATTGAATTAGGCTTAAGGGGGATGTGATGCTGGGTGTGTTTGCTGTCAAATTTTAAAGTATTTATTTACTTATTTGAAAAAAGAAGGATAAAAAAATTCTCATGTGACTAAGTGATCTTTTTGTGCACCACTCTGAATTGTTTCAGCAGCCTTGTCATGGATAGTTTAGCATATTTTGCTGCTAAAAGAAATCTTATTGCTGCTCACAAATGTGAGTACACCATGACCCATAAAGTCCTGAAGGAGAATGTATGACCTTGAACAAAATAAATAGGTTTACTTAATGCGTACAAAAATACAATATTAGTTGTGCTCGTTAGTTTTAATTCAGAAAAAAATGGCACAATTATTTTGCTTTCTTTAGTTCTTCATTTACACGGTGTGATGAGGGTTTGTTTTTATCTTTGCCGACATACTTTGACGTCACTGCCGCCTTCGTTAGGATAACCGCCCAAATTTTGCACAATTTTCTGCTAATTTGCACAATATTGATTTTAATATAAATGCACCATTTTTAAAATATTCATGAACTTGTCTTATAAAGTCTCTCTAAAATCATAAAATACAACACTGACCATGATGATGTGTTGTTGGTCCAGGTTATCCAACTTCTAACTGGTTCCATGAGAAGGTATTTTGACTGTATTGATGCCCAGGGGTGCAACAGTGTTTGGGGTTTAGAGTCTTTAGCCCCACACCTGCAGATTAACTCACTCACTCTGTTTAACATCGTTTTAAAAGAAAAGGATTTCCCCAAACGTAAGCACTAGACTCAACTAAGCTACAGTAGCAAATCTACAGAACAAGCTAGCTTTAAACAAGCAGAAGCAGGCCCCTCTGCGTTAGCTACCAGTCATGTAACACTCACCCCTCCCGTCGGCTATCACCTCAAGTATGTCTGATACTGGAATTGGCATTGCCAGAGGAAACGACGTTGTGCTTAACACCAGTCGCTGTTTTCCAGGTCCAAACGTCTTTTGTTGACCGTGAATTCAAACGGTGTTTTTCTTTTGGGATTCTGATACTTTGTCCTAAAGTTGAAGTGGCAGTCGGCTTTTTCTCCTGCTCTGATGTTATTGAGCCGCACCTCTCACACCTGCTGTGTTCTGCTGCAGAATACAAGAGCGCCTAATGAGGTGAGGACCCAGGGAAGTGCAGCAGTTTGGTGAAACCAAAAACCAGATGGTCCAATTTGTTTGTTTTTTAAAACTGAGTCTACTTATAGACAAATGCAAGAGAACCACTTCATTATTTATTTATTTACTATATAAATTTAACATATTTATAGCTATGTTGGAACGTTGTTAAGTGGCATGACAAATGTTGATCTGTAGATTTGCTATTGCAGCTTTAAGTCTGGTGTTAGCCGTCAAATCTAATAAACTGCTCAGCAAACCGATCTGCTTGTAAAAATAAACCTGGAAGATTTTTGTTTCTTCACTGAAACAAATATGCAACGCATTTTGGTGTCAGGAGAATAAATGAGGAACGGCTGACTGGTCTAAATTTGGAAAATGCCTCCCTGATGTTGCATCGTGGGAATTGAAGTTCTGTTCATGTTTATCTACAGGAACTTGCACAGATTCTTTCCAGAAGCCACAAACTGAGAGGTTAAAGTTCAAGCGTGCAACATTCATCAGAAAAACAGACATTTTGGAATTTAATGTGTTTTTTTTATTCAACCCGAAGAGAGAGAACAATTTTATCAGCGCTATGAAATATTTAAAAGTTCCTTCAGTAGCAGTGGCTGTACCTGGAACAGTCAGTGTGCTCCGTCTCCCTGGCCTCCCACTGAACTCTGACAGATTGACTTTTCCCACCATGAATCTGAACCTTTGGTTCTGTAGCCTCGTTGACTCTAATTAGCCACTGCGGCATTTCCCACATCTTGCGACAGCTTGTACCGACATCCAGACCTGCTCCTGTTTCCCCCCTCCTCTCCTCATTCTGCATCCAGCTCTTTGTCTTGGAGCTTTCCCATGAGCTCCAGCTGTTTGGCCTGCGGTAACTGTTGCCACATACAGCGCTCTGCTGGGATCCCAGCCATCATGCATCTGATGCATCAGCCCCACCCGACCCCCATGGGGGATCCCCCCCCAACCCTTCCCGTCCTTCCTCATCTCCTCTCTAGTATAAATTCTGTCTTCTAATCTAATTGCGTTCATTTCTTACCATTACCATGCGGACTGATGTCGGCTGATGTCGGCTGACAGAAGCGCTGAAACACAGCTGGTTGCTTTCTGAACGAGACCATCATCAGCGGCTATTTGCTGCAGGTTTTCATCCCCTGAGCGATGGGGGTTGCTTAACTTCGGAGTAAATAACGCTGAGACGGAGCTTTTTCTACAACTTTGTAACTTGCTTTTTGCTTCTTCTTTTTTTTACTTCTAGCCACTCGGAGCAGTTCATTACCGTCAGACAACTGTCAGCTCTGTTTGGACAGTTTAGCAACACTGAATAAAGACGTGATAAATATAGAAAGCCATGCTAATATGCATAAATAACTGGAAATGTAACTTCAGTTAGTCTCCGTGTCTGATCTCCATCGGTTTCTAGGTTTGATCTCAACATAAGGAACTTAAATGTAGGATTCATCAGATCAAGCTGGACGCAAAAGAAAAATTGTTCTAAAAAGACTCACTGAAGCATCTTGGAACCAATCATTTTGTTTTTGCTAACTTACTAAAAAGAAAAAGGTGAGAAAAGAATATCTTAAGCAAAGGTTCCCAGATGTTTTTGGTTTAGAAAGAAAAATCTACAAAGACTCATGACCCTAAATGTTGCTGGTTGATCAGCATAAAGGCATAAAGAAAACACAAAAAGCTTCAGCTCTTATTGTACAACTATTTATTCATGATTCCATCTACCTTTCATCATTTATAGTAAAAACATTGTATTAGATATCCTCTGAAGACCTCAAACGTAGAGTTTCATGTCCCATTGGGGGTCCCCAACCCCTACGTTTGAAACCACTGATCTGAAGCACTCTCCACTAAAGTAAAGCATGACTGGTTTTGGTCAGATGACACGCAGGAACTGGAAGATCTGCTTCTTTTGTTCAAAGCAACACTGTGGAAAGTTTTCACGGTCTGATGATCGCAGCAAAGCAGTGAGATGAGGAAGTATGGAAAGCCAAACACATCCTAATCTCAACAGGTCATAAGTTTAGTGCGTTCATTCTGTGTTTCTTCTGATTGCTTAATTTGGTTGTTTTAAACACAGAAAAAGGTTGTTTAACCTTCTTTTTTGCTGACAGTTTTGACCACTCCTGCGGTCTTCTTCAGAGCTAGCCACTAATGGCAGCGTCACTCCCTTCTCCACGCCTGGGCAGCAGAGGACGATGCCACCCTCTCTTTGCCGATGACACAGCCCCATGCGTAATTTAATGGGTAGACCCCATCGTACCTGTTCATGGTTGTGTCCACGTCTCCTTATTTCTATGGCTTCCTTAATCCATCTTTTGTATTTTTGATGGCACTGTGTCTACGGCAAGGAGAGCGCGGGCAGCAGAGGATGGTGTTGCACTCTGCTGCCCGCAGATAAACGGAGAAGGAAGTGACGCCACCAACAGCGGCTAGCTCTGAAGAAGGCCACAGGAGTGGCCGAAACTGTCAGCAAAAAATGAGGTTAAACAACCCTTTTCTGTGTTAAAATAAGAACCAAATAATGCGATCAGGTAATGAGTTATTTTTGAAATAACAATAAAGGCTGGTAAAAGTGTTTTAAAAACATTTCCTTAGTTTTTCCCTGAAATATGAGAATGCTAAACACAATAAATGAAAATATGACCAATATTAACATAAAATGACAGAAGTTAGACTCAAGAACCTCCTTTAAAGGTGTGGTTTACACGTTTATTCATACAGTTGCAGTGTTCTGTGTAACTCAATGCCTTAGTCATGAAAAAGCTGTGATGCTCCTGTTCTGAGATGCAGAAGTTTGCTGGTGCAGAGGTGGGCTGAAAACAGCTGGATTGCTCAATATTATCAATGATATGCACACACCTTGTTTCTGATTGGCTAACAGAACGTGTTCAGCCATGTTGCAAGGTCACTATCACCAACACACTCTCCGCTCTCTCTCCTCGCTGTAAACATTTTTTAAAGACTTCCTGTGGGCGGGTGCGAGTCAAGAAGTGCAAGGCCATGAATGCAAATTCACAGTGTGACATCACAGTGTAAAGATTTATAAATCCTAGCATTTCACCATCTATTTTCTATCGGAAGCTAATGCAGGAGATAGGTGTAAGAGACTGTTTTCATGTTCAGCCTGCACGAACAACTCAGTGGGACTGATTATAATCCAAAATAATCATTAAAAAATGTTTTTTCAGCCTTTGACAACTCAAATGTGTACAACATGGAGCTGAACTTTGCTTTGGTCTGACGTTAAGAGGAGAAGATTGAGTTTTATGTGGTATGAAACTGTGGAAACCCAGACTTTACTGGCTGATTCTAACCAAGTAGTCCTCCGTTCTGGTCCTCAGGGCCCAATGTCCTGCATGTTTGAGGAGTTTCAGCACACCTGATTTAAATGATTGAAATACCTCTTCAGCAGTTCAGCAGAAATGCGTTCCTGACCCATAAATTCAAATTAAGTGGTCTCTGGGAAAACATGCAGAGCAGTGGGTCCCAGGACCGGGACTAGGATGCACCAATTAAGGTGACAAATGTAAACATTAGTGGGACAGATATGGGACAAACTCACACTTGTAATAACTGCTGCTACAGTTCTAAAATTATCAGCTTTTTTTCAAGAAAGGACAAAATAAAACCCCATGGAAGGAAAACTAAGCCTCCTGCTTTGCAGATGCTAATAGATGATTTATTCAAATGCTAATAGTTGATTTATTCAAACCTTCTTCATCTATAATCAGAGTAGAAAACACATTTTCTCTGACGTTGTTCGTGTCATTGAGCGACAAAGGTAGAAAACAAGCAAGTTTCATTGTAAAACCAGGTTTTCGTCCTTCAGATGTTCGCCTGCGCTTTGTTTATTTCAGTAGCTGTGGATATGGAATTAGATGGAGAAATAAACAAGGGAACGAAATGACAGGAAATTAAATTTTACCTCCCAGTTCTTGAAGCAAATGTTGTGTTTTGTTTCCTGGAAAAGAATCTAAACGGCTGTGATGGCCATGGATACTGGTGATTTGTTTGGAGTAAACAGAGAAGTGGCTGATTAATGAAGGTGGGCCGTGACCACAACAATGTCTGATGGACCCAGACAGCGGTTCTGGTTCACAGCCAGATCATGCTGGACAGGTTCCTCTGAAAGGAGATGAATAAAAGCCAAATATGCTGTTATGAGTGTGACTGAGTTAATGAAAGTGTCCCAGTTTAACTCTTTGTGTCCTCCTGTGTCTCTCAGGTGGAACCTCAACGCTCCGACTCTCGTCAGTTAGAGAGCTGCCCGATCAGCTGCAGGAACTCTACCAGCAGGGTTTTGTCCTGGCAGCCGTTCATCCGTTCATCCACCCCTGTGGTCCAGAGTCCAACAGCCCCCAGCACCAGCTCTACCGGGCCATACTGATCCGGATCAGTGAAGGGTATGAGAGTTCTGATGGTTATTTATCTAACTTACGTCCTGTTTATAGGTCTTGTTCAGATGGATTTGCTGCCTTGTGGGTCTCTACTGCCTCTATACAGGGGGTTCCACGAAAATAAACTATCAAGGATGAACAAGAGTCTGCTTCTAGACCTGCAGAAAGACAAAAACAAACAAACAAAAAAATATAAGGGACACACAGCAATACAACTAGAGCAAGCTATCACTGCGTCAACCTGATGAGGAAATTTAAAATCAACATTGTTTTACTGAACAATCACAAGATAATAAATCACACTGCATTTAATGCCAACCACAGCCTTAAGACATGTTGAAAATGCCCAAGTCCATGCTTATGAGAGCACCATGTGAGCACCTTTGTGTGTACACGTGCTTGTATACGTAAGGTTTCTCTATAGGAGCATCCAATAGAGAGTGTGAAGGGCCACAGATCTGCCCCCCAAAGATGTGTTGGAGATGGAGGGAGCTCCAAGTCCCAAAGATCCAGGATCTGCCCCAGAGTGCAGGAGTTCCAGGGAGACTAACCTGAAAAGCCCCAGCCCCCTCTCAAAAAGCGAGAGGATCTCCCCGGGGTCACAACCGGCAGCCGGCAGAGTCCCAGGGCATATCAGCGGCAAGTCCACAGGCCCGCCAGCAGCCTCCCACCCCCAAGCCGGCTGAGCCCAGAACCCAGCGACCCGGGACCCAGGGGCGAACAGCCCCGCCAGGGACCTAACAGAGCCCAGGGACTCAGATCCCACCAGGCAGCCACCGGGATCGATCAGACAGATGCCAAAAATCTTAAGCTTTCTGACCCGGGAGCCGCGAACACTCAGGCAGACCAAGGCACCACACTCCACACCAAATGTGGCAGGAGGAGGGGAGGCGAAGATGTGTAGCATCACAAGAAGTCCCAGGAGAGGGGAGGAGTCCAAGACCCCACCTGACATATACAGCCATACACAAACACAGTCACACACTCCCTCCCTCATGCTCACACATACACATACAACCTAAGACTTACAAAAATGAACACTATACACCCACTCACGCTCCTCATACACACCCTGATACTGATGCTGATCAGCAAAGGGTATGAGAGTTCTGATAGTTATTTATCTAAGTTACGTCCTGTTTTTAGGTCTTGTTCAGATGGATTTGCTGCCTTGTGGGTCTCTACTGCCGCTAAAAACACACATAAAACACCTGTTCACATGTTTTCTTCCCTGTGTTTGGTTTTAGGAGATATGTGCCTAAGACAAGTTGTTTCAAAAAGAC
Organism: Nothobranchius furzeri; assembly: GCF_043380555.1. Lineage (NCBI taxonomy): Eukaryota > Metazoa > Chordata > Actinopteri > Cyprinodontiformes > Nothobranchiidae > Nothobranchius > Nothobranchius furzeri. Next base: position 62,579,802 of record NC_091745.1, on the reverse strand, counting down.
CCTGTTTGTGATGTCACAAGCAGGGAATTTAGCATAGAACCACTTCTCACGTACAAGAGACAGCAGCTGCTGGAATAGCAGTGACTACTCTATACCCTTCCCAGAAAACTGAGCTTCTCAGCTTATAGCAGCTTGCGCGCAGGATAAGAGAGCTAGGCTAGCTCCAGCTTGTTTTATTAAAGTGGCAGAGCCCCAAAACGGCTCATTCTGGAAGGTACTGAAACTGTCTCACATTGCTTCATGTGAGACCAGAAAACTAATATACGTCTCTAAATAAAAAAGTAATTGTAAAGAAAAATGGCAGAAAAGGTATTCTTTTGCAGATTCATGTTTGATATTAAGGGTTGTTTTGGTACTATTAAGAGTTCATATTTGGATTGTGAGCTATTATTTTCTTTAGCGCTGTGGCATTGCATCCTACCAGTTTGGTAGCAAACTTGAAAAAGTTGGATCTTTGTTTTCATCCTGACATAAAAAGACGGTGTGATGTTTGAATTAGTACCCCATCTATATACAGGCTGATGTTCAGACGTGTGCTGGCTTGTTCTTGATGCAATTGATATTATTGGCGCCTATCTCCAGCAGTAAATGGGCAATCAGGCAGGGTACATCCTGGACAGAGAGCCAGTCCATCGCAGCAGAAAGTTACAGTAGAAGGCAAATTTCCTTTCATATTCCTCCTGATCCCTATTTTCTAAGTTATGGTTTGATTTAGCAACACTGCTGACAACTACTCACCTGGATCCACTCACATACAGTGGTGTGAAAAACTATTTGCCCCCTTCCTGATTTCTTGTTCTTTTGCATGTTTGTCACACAAAATGTTTCTGATCATCAAACACATTTAACCATTAGTCAAAGAGAACACAAGTAAACACAAAATGCAATTTTGAAATAATGGTTTTTATTATTTAGGGAGAGAACAAAATTTTGTGTGACAACATAAGAAATCAGGAATGAGGCAAATAGTTTTTCACACTGTAATTTCTCCTATTGTCAGCTGCTGTTTTTTCTCCTGACTTTAGTTTTTTAATTCTCTCTAAACATGGCTAAAATTCGTACTGTTTCCCTAAAATGAAAGTTAAATAAAGTCCAGCAGTTCCACGTGTTTAACACAAAGCCTCCATGCTATCAGACAAGCTAAAGGTGACAACCGGAGGGACGGGGGCCTCATTAAGGAAATGTATTTCACTAAACAAATAAGACTGCCCCCGAGGCAAACATCTTTCAGGGGCCTCAGACATCGTAGCTGCACTCCTGGGAATTAGACCTTTACCAGCACAAAATAATGAAGCCATTACAGTCACTTAAGAAAGCATGTTGAGATTACTAATGCACCTTAATTGGTGTCATTATGCAGAGAAGACTTAGTGGGAATCAGATCGTAAATGGTACAAAAATGTTATTCTGCCTAGCTGCTGTCTGACATTAGCCTCTGCATAATGATTATCCTCAGAGCTCAGATATCAGAAATTACTGTTTCATTTGGGAAGCATGCAAACAGAAAGGTCTTCCTCAGTCGTCGGAAAAACTAACGGAGGTCAGGCGGAGAAGCTCGTGAGCCGAGCAGCATCTGTTCGCTGTCCCACCAGCCTCTTTCAGCGTTCGCCAACCGCTGCTGCACAGCCAAAAGCCGCCATCGCCTCTTCATCCACACTCCAGTCCTGTGCCCAGACACACACACACACACACACACACACACACACACACACACACACACACACACACACACACACACACACACTCTCTTTTAGCTCAGAACCAAGTGGGTGGGCAGAAGGCTCCTCCACTGTTGGTACTGAAGGGCATGAAGGCTTTATTCCACCTAAACACCATGATGTCTGGATACAAAACTGTATTTTTATTAACATACAGAAGAAAAAAAACATATTTCAGATGACAAGTCTATAAAACTGTATTTTCCTATACCGATGACCCCGAGGTCCAGAAACCTGAGCAGCATTCAGGACCACAAACATAAATAAATACTCTCAGCAGAAGCTGAAGCTCCAGTGGCGGCTGCTGCTCTAAATCCAGCCCTCTGTATAAAAACACAAAGCTGTCACCTTTGAATAATCTGTTTCACACATTAATTCTAGTTTTTTCTTCAGTTAATGTGAGTTTTGTGTCTGAATAAGCCCTGCCCTGATTTTCCCTGTTCAAATTCGGCTCAGTTAGATTCCTCACAGCTGAAACTAGAATTCCTGACTGCTCTGGAACGTTTTCTACAGCTTGTTCACTGCTGGACGAAAGTAACATTTCAGCCCTTTGACTAACTCTTTCACCCACGGAACGATAACTACAGAAAACTAACATGGAATCAGGAGCTGCCATGACTCAGCTGTGACCAAGGCTGGATTATAATATGGGCAAACTGGGCACAGGCCCAGGGTCCCACAACCACAAGGGGGCCCACGCGAGCAGCAGTCTTTTATTTTATTTATTTATTTTTTTGTGCAGCAGTCTTAACGTTGGAAAAAAAAAGTTAACAAGTAATTAAACTTGTGCCTGCACTTTCTAAGTTAACACACATTTCTTTTAACAACGGTAGTTTTTGCATCTTTACTGCCTGCTTCAGATCAACCCCCACCCCCCACCCCACCCCCAGCGCAGCGGCCACTGACTCACTGATGCGCCTGCAGCCTCTCCGAGTTCCTGCTGATCTAAACATTGATAGAATCATTTCATTTTCTGTTCCTCACTTCTGATTACCTTCAGCGGTGTCTATTTGTTGCTACCAGGTACAAAAACAAACTTGTTTTTTATTTGACAATTTTTCTGTCCTGTCTGTTTATTATCTTCCTGCATCTCCTCTCAATCATATATTCACTCATATATTTTCACCTCATGAGTTACCATTGAACTGCAGTTCTAAAAGATCTACCGACCGCAAAAATAGCGGAGTGCGCGCTGCGCGCCGGCCACCCCAGTGCGATGACGTCACCAGAGGATGAAACAGGTGATGCGGTCGCTCCGCAGCAGCGAAACGTACCAGACACAAATAAAAGACAGAAAGCATGAAAGGATATGAGCCGACATGAACGATCGCATGTTAAATTTGTTTTTGAGGTGACGACACTTTGATAATGTTACTGCGGCCTTGCTCAGGACGCATCTGTGTGGAGCGCATCAACGATCAGAGCTCTGCACCTCTCCGCTCAAAATAATCCCCAGATAGTCCACATTGATAATTTAATATAAGCAGTACAAGCATCTTTTTTGGGCTAAAAAATTGTCTACAGTCCATCTTCCCTAATGTGTTCGTGGCCCTGCAGATTTTTCCAACTCTACCAGTTACAAATTGTGAAGGGGAACGATCATTTTCAGAAATGGTAAGAATAAAAACTGAACTGAGAACATTGTGCCCATCGGCTCCTGCAATGATAATCCGGCCCTGGCTGTGACCGAAAGGATTGTTTGAGAAAAGAAAGGAAGAAGACGTCTACAGCATCTCTAGGATGTACCTCAGGAAACATTTGATACACTGTAAAATAAAACAGAAAGAAACTGTGTTCATTTTTGTTGAAAAGTAGTAAGAGAAGCCATCATAAGCCTGATTGGTTGGTTTCCCCCTGGCTGTTTGGTTCCCTAAGCACAGTGCTCGATGTGTGAGGGCAGAGTGCAGGCAGTGCCTCAGCCACCGCCATCACTGTAGTTTTTCTCCATCGCATCAGTGCTTAGCCCTCCCAGTGTAAAGTGTTGTGATTGGCCTGGTCTAAACTTAGCCTGGCCAATGGTAGACCAGCTGAGGCTACAATGGTGCGTGGCTAGACCGACCTGCACAACTAAACCTTTTGCTACTGCTGCAATTTGTCTAGATTTGTACACTAACAAAAAAAAATCTGAGAAAAACAAAAACAAGAAAAAGAACAAGTACTAACTTGCATGTAGACAACACTTTTTAGTCCTAAATTATTCTCTGAATGTTAGGAAAGCAACAATACCACTTTTTCCCAAACCGATACGATACTGATACTAAGATCTGAGTACTCGCCAATACCGATTACCGATACCAATACTTCTACCACACAAAATAATGCAATGAAATGGAATACAGGTTTTTATTTTCTTCTCTGCTTTCAACAGGAAACGACTGAGGTAGACAAAAAGTAAAATAAATTAATAGAAATTATCACTAAACTAAAATATTAGGTGAACGGAAATGACAAGTTACAGTGAAGCCACTTTCAAGCAACTGCATTGGTACTGGCTCCTGGTATCGGGTAACTTTATCGATAGCGACACTGGTATCGGTGCATCCATACTAAACGTAACTGGAAAAAGTCTCGTAAACTAAAAAACTTCTTAATAATGGGATGTTTACGTTAGAAGTCTAACAATATTATCTAATAAAAACTAAAATAAATATTACTATTATTTTTACATAATTACTGCCCTTGTTGCTCTAAATTAACAAAAATTATTGCATCGTTCTTGATGTGAGGGTAAAAAGTTTTAACAGTTAAAATAGGAAGATGTAATGAAATCATTTTCTGCTGAAGTGTTATTGATAGCTAATATACGGTATTTAAGGTGGAATGAGGCTGCACAGAAAGACCAGAATGTCTTTATTCCTTCAGCTGAATTTTATAACGACAATCGAGCGGTGTGGTGAAACAACCTCCAGAGTGTGAAATTAGCCATCACTGCACATGACAACTTAATTTGGGATTGTCTAACTTTTATTAGCATTCATTTTTCAACCATTAGAACAGAACAAAGCATTATGATTAGCCCTCCCTAATGACACACCAAGGATCTGTAGGCTGTTAATCCTCAAGTGATGTTTTATGATAACAAACAGATAGGTTTTACAAAGTCTTTCTACAAAGTGGTTTTAAAGGGTCAAAATCATATTTTTATTCTACGTTCTACTTGAATAGAATCTTATTGTGCTGTTTATTACATGCTTGATGGTCAGGCAGACCAAAGTGAGGTTTTCAGTTATTGTTGCAATACGGTTACACAACGGATCTTAAGATAATCTTATCAGATATTCCTGTCGTGTGTAGTGTGTTTAAGAGCTCTCTAGTTTGCTTGGAAGCCAGCGGGGACCACTAGGATAATAAATCTTGGATATACAACATGTTAGGTTATCATGGTCTGATTTAGAAGACAAAAGAGCATGCTGCCTGTTGAATGTGATGTGGAGCCAATCAGAAAGCAAGGTGGTGTTAGCTCGCTTCACTTTCCTCCGTCACCTTTGATCATGAGAGGTTTCACGAGATTTTCCATCTCACTGGAGGATGTTGGTGAGTGAACTCAGTTTGCGTATGGTGTGTAGTTGTTTCTGTGAGACTGCACACCACACTGTAGAACTAAAACCGATATAAACAGGATTTTTTATAAGATCGCGTGGGATGACTCATGCTCTCTAAATTGTCGAACTTTTTGAAAACCCTGCTATGTGAACAGAACCTTAAGCCTAGCTTATGCTAATACATCAGCTCAACAAGGCAGACACCCCACACACATTGAGGAAGACATTTTGCTTTAGACTTCTCTGTCACCTGGGGAGTGTTGCAAAGCAACTCCCTGCCAGCACAGCAGAGGGTATAGCGCTGTTCTGGTAGCCTAGTGAACTAGACCAAATTCTTGCTTTGCAAAGTTTGGTCTAGGCATGCTCCATTGGAACCTCCACAGCTCCTACCAGGACTCTGGCTAGCCAATCACAGCTCTCTAGAGGGGTTTCAAACACATAAAGAGCTGTGATTGGTCCATAATGATGGGCCAATCATAGTGCTCTATCTGCTTAGTGAACAAATCACAGAGCTTTATCCGCTTTGTGGGCCAATCAGGGCTCTCTATATGCCTGGTGGGTGGGATGATGCAACAGAGTGAAACAAGAGTATGTCACATTCATTGTCCAGTGGAATGCGGAGATCATTTGAAAGACAACGGTAGAAGCCGCCCCACAACCGAGAGCCGTCAGTGGAGCATGGCCAGACTAAATAATACATTTATTTAGTCTGGCTTACTGTTCTGGGCATCCTGTCATGTATCCAGTCCAAGAAAGTGGATTTTCTATTGTGTTTTTGGTATTTCAGAGACTTTTTAACACAGACAAATTTGTCCGTCCTTTTTCTCCACCTCATCATGCACTCGCCACTTCTACGTTTCTTCTCATTTCCGTCCACAAATTAAATGCTTGTTGCATATCTTTATACTCCTCCAGTCACGGGTGAATAAAACGCTCATACTTTTAGAATTTTTCCGCGAGGCATTCTTAAAGCTGTTTTGCGTCTGCTGCTAGAAATGGTCGGCCCTTTGCTTTCTCCGTCTCATGAAAAGTGGGCTCGACTCTGTCCATCCTTGTGAGCTTTTTGGAGAGACCCTGCAACGACGCATAAAGGGGTTGCATGTCTCCATATCGACACAGATGCAGAAGCATAAACTAGATTTTAGAGGAACTTTGAAAAGAACCAAGCAGTAGCTGTGTCACGGCTGCATCTGCTTTTTCTGGTCAGGTCTAACTCCTTACCTTTGTGGGGCCCTCTTGCATCCCAAAATGCCACACAAACCCAGCTATGGGAGGCTGCTTTGTTTCAGCTAGCAGCGTGCATGTGGTGGCTCTTTCGGATCCAGGATGGGCGGCCTTCTTCCTAAATTGACACAGAAAAACATGACAGGTGAACAACTCAGCATAACCTTCAGTTAATAAGATGTTTCAATGTTCACAACAAAACCAATGTTTCAGAGTGGTAGCATATAAATATGTCCCTCGTTTTCCATCACGAGTCCCTGGAAAAGTTGTTTTAAATCTCCCACCTTCAGTTTCATGTAAACAGACTTTCACCTTTTTCTGTTTCACAGATTTTCATATTTGAACTCATCTTTCACAGCAGAGATTCCATCTGATGACTGAGCTGTACACCCATCCGTGTTATTAAAATGCCACTCACCACTGTCCATGCAGAAAATAATGTTTCAAACTCTGCGTGCCCTAAAATAACTTGTGACATAAAAACTCTTTTACAAAACAGAACCGAAGCAGATGGAATGAGCAAAAGCCTTGTGAGGCGGAAACAAGGTTGATTGCCGTGTTTCAGAGGGTTTTATGAATTAATGACACTTTGTCCGCTGTCTGTCTCTGTGTTCTTGAGTCACTTTTGACTTTCAGTGTGAGAATCAGATCTCTGTCTGCATCTATGTCCCTCAGCCCTGCAAAAGCAGACAACAAAAGTATTGATTATCAGTGAAAAAAGCAACTGAATCGACTTTAACTCTACTTTATTTATTTGCTAGAAAAATGCCTCATGAGGAGCAAAAGAGGAATCCAAGAAAATCACTGCTAGATGGCGTAAACGAACAGAGAGGATGAGGGTGATGATAAAAAGAGAGTGAGAGAGAGATGGGTGGAGAAGTCTTCCTGACAAAATGCAGGGCCATGACTTTATCTCCAGTATCTGTCACCGTGGAGACAGCTGCTCACATCAGAACCAGCCCAGGGGAATTCAGATCTTCGCCAGGGAGGAGAGGGGGGGAATAAAGGAAAGCAACCTATTCCCTTTGGCTAGCCAACTTAGAAATCACAAGACAACAAAAGGAAAGGTGAGGAAAGTAAAGGTTTGCTGTAGAGCCCATCCAGTAAGCATTGCTGCATCGCTGGGTGGAAAAGGAGTTCTCTGGGGTTTATGGATGGATGGACAGACGGATGTATGGATGAATGGTTGGATGGATAGATAGATGGATTAATGGATGGACGATGGATGGATGGATGGATGGATGGATGGATGGATGGATGAATGGACGGACAGATGGATGGATGGATGAATGGACGGACAGATGGATGGATGGATAGGCGGATGGATGGATGGATGGATGGATGGGTTTAAGGATTGGTGAGTGAAAGGATGAACAGATGGATGGATGGATGGATGGATGGGTTTGAGGATTGGTGAGTGAAAGGATGAACAGATGGACTTATGGACAGCGGGAAAGACGGACGGTTGGATGGACGGATGGATGGGTGAGAGTATGGATAGACAGATGGACGAATGGACGCACGGACGGATGGATGGATGGATGGATCGGTTTGAGGATGGGTGAGTGAAAGGATGAACAGATGGATGGATGGATAGATGGACATATGGACAGCGGGAAAGACAGACGGATGGATGGATGGATGATGGATGGATGGATGGATGGATGGGTGAGAGTATGGATAGACAGATGGACTAATGGACGCACAGACGGATGGATGGATAAATGGATGGACGGACAGAAGGACAGACGAACGGATAGATGAATGGATGGATAAATGAAAGGGAGAGAGGATGGACAGACGGATGGATGGATGGATGGATGGATGGATGGATGGATGGATGGATGGATGGATGGACAGAAAGACGGACGGACGGTTGGATGGATGGGTTTGAGGATGGGTGAGTGAAAGGATGAATGGATGGATGGATGGATGGACGGACAGAAAGATGGATGGATGGATGGATGGATGGATGGGTTTGAGGATGGGTGAGTGAAAGGATGGATGGATGGATGGATGGGTTTGAGGATGGGTGAGTGAAAGGATGGATGGATGGATGGATGGATGGGTTTGAGGATGGGTAAGTGAAGGATGGATGGATGGATGGATGGATGGATGGATGGATGGATGGATGGATGGATGGATGGATGGATGGATGGATGGACGGACGGACGGACGGACGTACAGAAAGACGGACGGATGGTTGGATGGATGGATGGATGGATGGATGGGTTTGAGGATGGGTGAGTGAAAGGATGAATAGAAGGATGGATGGATGGATGGATGGATGGATGGGTTTGAGGATGGGTGAGTGAAAGGATGAATAGATGGATGGATGGATGGATGGATGGATGGACAGACAGAAAGACGGACGGACGGACGGATGGTTGGATGGATGGATGGATGGATGGATGGGTTTGAGGATGGGTGAGTGAAAGGATGAATAGATGGATGGATGGATGGATGGATGGGTTTGAGGATGGGTGAGTGAAAGGATGAATAGATGGATGGATGGATGGATGGATGGACAGACAGAAAGACGGACGGACGGATGGTTGGATGGATGGATGGATGGATGGGTTTGAGGATGGGTGAGTGAAAGGATGAATAGATGGATGGATGGATGGATGGATGGTTGGATGGGTTTGAGGATGGGTGAGTGAAAGGATGAATGGATGGATGTACTCTAAAGAGATTAAATCTAAAGTCAAACCAAAGGAGTGGACTGGTATGTTTGTCGGTGGTTTAAAGGCAGTGTGTGTGTGTGTGAGAGATGAGTGTGTGTGATGACACAACAAGAGGAAAGGCTTCACAGCAGAGTCCCGGTGTGAGCGGCTCAGTCAACACGACACTTTACATGAAGGGCGTGATGTTACAGGAGTTAATGCTCAGCGGGAGCCGTGTACATTTCCAGCGTGGTGTCAGCTGCAAATGTTAAGACCTCATCATCACACCGCCGCATCTGGCTTAGCAGGTTCACAAACCTTCCACTGCAATTTGTCAGCAGCACGGAGCGGCCCTGGTTCCAACCTGCTGCCACCAAAAAGAATGAAGAAAAAAAACTTCCAATCCAGATAGAACGGATTGGAGCGAATGAAAATTTAAAATGTCAACTGTCAAATTTCCTCGTGTTCAATTTGGTTGTGATGGACTAGGTTACAGTTCAGCAGGCAGTGTCTGATGGGATATATTTATCATTACGTGTAATTGCAAAGAGCTGCGTGTGCTCGGGCAGAAAGAAAAGAGTAGGATGAAAGAGAGAGAGGAGAGACGAAGGAGTAGGAAAATAAAAAAAGTACAACCTGAAAACCATTAGAGTGGATTCGCTCGGTTGAAATTATTCATGAAAGTAGAAAAATGTGACATTAGAATAGGTGTTCGCTGTTATTAAAGTGCCACAATGGTGGAGTGCTAAATACGAGTTCAGATGCTGCCTGGCTGTGTCGTCATAGCAATAGATGAGCGGTGGGTGAGAGGACTGACACGAGTTTTGTTCCTGATGCGAAAGGCCGGGAGAACACTCTAGTTCGTTTATCTGAAAGGTTTTATCCACCCTTGACTTTTCTTTCTGCGTCTTTTGTTCGATTCGGAAAGTGCAAGTAATTCTGAGCAATTTCTTTAGATGGGAAACATTACGGTAATAATCCAAAACATCGACTCTGGAAACGTTTAGTTATTCCCAGAAAAACCTCGTCTGAAAGAGATTTTGGAAAATCAACAAAACAAGATGTAACCTCTAACCAGTCGTCACCCCACAGGAAGGAGGCAGGTGGAGTTGGTTAGAAGAATGTTCTCTTCTTCGTTTTAAAAGGAGACTAGACAGTTTGGCTTGCTTTTAGCACCCTAACAGCTGAAATGTCTCCTCAGCCTTCCTTGGTGTCTACAGGAGTGATCCATCACTGAATTAAACAAATCGGCTGTGTTAATGATCTAAAACATGCAGGAAACCTGCTGGAAGCAGACTGCAGCGCCAGGTATGTCAGCCTGCCACTCTGAAGTTGCAAGTGTGATATTCTGGTCTGAGTCACTTTTCGTTTACCCTGTAAAGGGTCGTTTTAGCACATGCTGGCTCAAGAGAATGATCTAAAAATACGAAAAAGTTGTAAAGTATTCTTTTAACACCTAAAACTCACTTTTTGATTATATATTCTCAGACTGCTGTCTAGTTCACGGGCAGTAATTCATCAGCAGAATCACTTTTCACACTTCAGTGAACTCTGTGTAATTTGAAACCACAGATTAACAGATGATGCTGCCTCCACACAGCTAAAATAAATCCCAAAGCAAGTCATTAACAGGTAGCAGACAATTAGTTTCCATGTGAACATCCGGCTCCAGAGGGAGCGATTAGTCTGACACAAGGTGGGCCGCCGTGAAACAAGGCAAGTGACCCATTTGTGGTGGGGGGAGGTGGTATGAGCAGGTGTGCTCGCCCAGGAGGGAGCTTCAGGTAGGTGGGCAGGCAAACAGACTTTTGACACCCTTCTAACCACGCGAGGCCTCTGCGGCTGACAGCTGCTGCTTCACATGGAGAGGATGGACTGCAGGTGATGCAGCTGCTATTTTTAACCCGGAGGCTCCTTGCAGGAACAAGAGCTCCATGTGAATAGCTGTTCCCTCTTTTGCCTTTGGAAGACTGGAAGAGACTCTCTGAAGGCTGAGCATCAGAGGATGCAACCTAAACAAGCTTCTCATCATGTTTTATAGAAAAGTAAACTTGCACAGATACACCTTTTTTTATATCTGCAATACAATCAGAAATTAAAAATTTCATTCATCTGATGGACAGAACCTGCAGATTAAACTCGGAGGAGTTCTGTTTGGATTTAAGAAGGTAATAATAAACACACTGCTCTCTGTGAAGGTCAGAATCAGTGCCACTCTGATTTTTGTTTCCTGAAATCGAGCTCGAAGCACCTGCAGGTGGTTATGATTTATCTCGTGGCCGACACAGAAACCTTTCCAGGCTGAGGCATCAATCTCCCGCCGTCATACGTTTGAACGCTACAGCAGTGGGAGGAACGAGAGCCGGTCTTCAGGCCATCATGATGAATGTTAGCTGGACCCAAAGGATCTGATCACTCACACAAACGGGTTTAATCTGAATATTGGCCTGATTTTTGTATTCTTTCATCCTGGGGATCAAAAATAAACCCAACCTCAGTATAATGAACCCCAAATGACACGTAAGGTCACGTGTGCTATCTGAGAAGGAATAAAGCAGAAAATCATCAAGCAAATTCTTGAAATGAGACTGGAAGAAGGAAGGAAAATGAAAGGAATAAAGGCTTATTGTGCTCTCCAGCTTTCATTGAACAGAAAAAAAAGGCCTTTTTACCTTCCAAGTCTGGCAGTTTGGACTGTAAAGGGGTACTTGAAAGGATAATTTACCAGTAAGAGGCTGAGCCAGCTCTGTGGGGAAAATGGGCTAAAAATTGGAATATTTCAGTCTTCGCTGCTTCAGCTTGATTGTAACCAAGAGATTTTTACATTTCACTTAAAGATTAAAATAAAAGTGCTTATAGTTTGATTTGGATCCCGTGATACTTAAAACATGTAACAATTAGATTTATTTTAGAGAAAACCCAAAGTTTCTAACAATATTTGACGTTTTAACAGCTTTTTTTTCATTTGAACAAGTTGGTCTGGTTACAAAAATAGATTTTTTAAATTATTCTGAAGCACATCAGTTTATGTATTTTTTACATTATTAATTTTAAATTAATATTTTAAAAACATTGTTGGTGGGTTGTAATTAATACAGAGAGACCATAATAGTCACCATCAAGGCTTCCAAGTGGAGATGCACCAGCTCTGGGTGGTCTCCAGCATGAATGAATGCCTTATGAGGCTCGGGTGCTCCTGTTTTAGGAAGTAGAAGTCAGTTGGATGAGTGGTGCATGATCTGCTCCTCTGATTGGCTAACAGCGGCATGACTCATCTAATACTTTTATTTTCTTTTTATTTTCTTTCTTGGGTAAAAAACACAACATTGATGTATTATCTCTACTTATAACACAAGATCCAACGTGCTCCGCCATCTTGTGGAGGTGTTAATGGTAACAATTAGCTTCTACTAGCCGAGGTGCACTCTGCTTTCTTCTGTGGGCGATCCCAAGCCAAGGTGAGCGGGGCCATGTATGATCATTTCCCTGTGATGTACAAGAGAGTGAATTTCTCTTATCTGACTGTTTCCCCCAATATTTCCTTTCTGTGGTTAATGTGGAGGATTAATTGATTCTTTTTTATTTATTTATTCCACCGCTTGGCAGAAAAACTCAAACTGACTCAAAGTAAGACATTGACATGTTCGCTTACATGATGTGTGTAGATGGCAGGAGGGGCTACAAACATGACCTTTAACAGACACGCCCACTTGCATGCATCTTTTAACCTCTCTCTCACATCAGGTGTCTGTGTAGCCAGAGGCCACGGTGAATGCTAACACACACACACACACACACACACACACACACACACACACACACACACACACACACACACACACACACACACACACACACACACACACACACACACACACACACACATGCTCTGCTGCACACAGAGGAAAAGGGTGTGTTTGTTAGTGTGTGGGAGTGAATGGGGGGGGGGGGGTCTTTGCCTTGTCAACAGGATGAGGAGCAGGGAGGTGGGAGCTGGAGCATGAGTCTCTTCTGGGCTGATACTGGGATTTCCTCCACAGCTCAGAGGAGGAAAACACAGCTTCATATAAATAGACTCTGCCCCCTGAAAACACCTCGACTCTGTTTGCTTTCATCTGTGTGTGTGTGTGTGTGTGTGTGTGACTGTGTGCGTGTGTGCGTGTGTGCGCACCACCCACAGGGCAACAATAACATTAACAAAGCTCCTTGATGCAGTGTAATTTGTTGATATAGGCCTGCTTTGTGCGTCTGATGCCCGGCTCTGTTAACACCACCCTGTGTGCAGAAGCATCATGACTGCAATTTACTAATTCTAGACTCCGAATGTGCATTTGAATGAGTGTAAATGAGTGTTTGTTTGTTTCAGCAGCCTGGTTGACTGAGAAACTCATTGTCCTCTCTCTCTCTCTCTCTCTCTCTCTCTCTCTCTCTCTCTCTCTCTCTCTCTCTCTCTCTCTCTCTCTCTCTCTCTCTCTCTCTCTCTCTCTCTCTCTCTCTCTCTCTCTCTCTCTCTCTCTCTCTCTCTCTCTCCCTCCCCCCCACCCCCACCGTGATGCCTGCAGGGTGGAAAGGAGCCAGCCACTCTGTCCACCGTATAAGCTACAGCTGGAAGAGTGCCTATCTGCTGAGCAGGTGCCCACCCCCGAGCTCATTCAGGGCTACGTTAAGAAGGTAGGACTGCTTTACAAATGCCAGGCTGAAGGTTTTGTCAGGTTGAGCTCAGCAGGAGCGAGGAGTGTGCACCAGGAGGATGGAGGAAGAATCATCAGTGGTCCCTTCAGAAAGTGGGATCATCTTGGGTGGAACACAAAAACCAGAAACCTTTTCCTCCTGCCATTGTTAGACTTTTATTTGAATAAATCCAGAAATATGAGAGTCGGACAGTCTGATTTCTGACTTAATCTGGTTCCTTATTGTGTCTCTCTGGAACTCACCTGGACCTCACCTGAAGCTTTTCTTAATTTAACACCCATGAGATAAAATGTGAGGGAATTTTGAGAGTGAAAGGCCACCAAACTGACAGGCAGCAGGCTGAATTGTGCACAACGTGAGTCATGATGAGATATCTGATTGAACAGCTGCTGGTTTTGTTCACAATTCTGTCTTGCCCACAGCCCAGTGAGAAGCTTTACCATAAGAACAAAAATAACATTTACGTCATTAAATAGATATATTATTAAATATGTTATACACAATTCTTATATTTCCTCATATTTTAATACATTTGCAGTGGGCTCTTGTAGAAATGAATGTCTTGAAAGTTTTCCGGGGGTAAAATAGCTCCGGTGCACCATTTTGAGGACGAAGAAGTTCTATCAGAAGAGAATGAGGCAGATCATTAGAGGATATGGACTCATATTTCCTGATATTGGAACAAATCTCCTCTGATTGGCTAACAGCAACTCAACTCTACCATTTACGCTTTCGGCTTTGCAACAAGGATGTTTGATTTCCACCAAAAACACAAACCTGAAGAAGTTCTGCTGTGTGGTGGAGTTGCTAAAGCTAATGGTTAGCTTATTTTTGCTGAGACGTTCTCTGTTGTTTCCTGGATGCTAAACCAACAACAGCCTTCCAGTGCCGAGTCAAGATGGGTGACTCCATGAATGTTAAGTGACAGCGTGATGTAGATTTGTCAGGATTTTCAAATCCTAGAGTTTCGCCGTTTTTTTCTATCATGCAGGAGTTAGGTGTAGGAGACTATTTTCATGTTCAGCCTGCATGAAAAACTCAGAGTGACGGATTATAATCAGAAATAATGATGCTTTTTTTGTGAAGTTGACCTTTAATATCTTTGAAGCTCACCCTTTACTCTTTTAAATTCACATTATTAAAGAGTATCACATAGAACCAGAGAAGTCAGAAAAATCACCTCATTTCTATCTTCATTTAATATTTTCATCATTTAAAGTCATGTTTATTTTATCTTATCACTCAACTGCCATCATCATCATCATCATCATCATCATCATCATCATCATCATCCTTTGACTAACAGCTTGTCACTGAAATGACGTGAACTATTTTTGAAGAGTGACAAAATGAATACTTTATCTCATTTCCACCTTAAATAGAACAAACATGGAGGAGTTCGAGTCCTTTCGTGTCAGACTCGATTGAAGGGGAGTGCTAAAGCTTTGATTTAGTTTCATCGGCTTCAAAAGTAGCTGGTAAATGTATTTGTAGATTGTTGCTTCAGTAAATTCAGGTAAAGATTGGTTTTAATATAAAAAAATGTATAAAAGGTTTTGGCTGGACTGAGATCTGGTGACTGTTAGCCTAGTGAACTAGACCAAATTCTTGCTTTCTGGTCATAAAGGGATGGACATGGTCAGCAAAAAGACTCAGGTAGGCTGTGGTGTTTAAACCAGGCTCAAGTGGGTCTGAGGGGTCCAAAGTGGGACCAGAACACCACAATTACCATTACACCTGCAGCTGTAGCCTGAAGCCTTGAGACAAGGCAGGATGGATCCATACTTTCATGTTGGTGACACTAAATTCTGACCCAACAGTTGAAATTCAGACTCATCAGAACCAAGAAAGGTGTCTCCAGTCTCCCCTGGTCCAGTTCAGGTGATGCTGTGTCAATTGTAGCCTCAGGTTCCTGTTCTTATCCGACAGGTGAGACACCAGGTGGTCTGCTGCTGCTGGAGTCCATCTGGAGCAGCTGGTGAGCTTCTGCAGAGCTTGGTACAAACCAGAGCTGTTGCCTTTTGACCCGTCTCTGTAGACCCTAGAGGTGGTTGTGAGTGCAAATCCCAGTCCAGCCAGTTTGAGATCTCACTTGTGTATTCCTCATGTAATTTCACTTCTACAGCTGAATGTGTTGCTCGTTTCCCCGGAGCGGAGGAGTGAGGTGTAATAAAAGTGGCCCGTGGAGATGCATCAGCAGGTGTCATCAGGATGTTTTAAAGGTGTCATGCTGCTCAGCTGTGCTGCTTTCAGGTGTCTGAACTCAGCATAAAACACTTAAAGGTTGTGTTTGATCCCTGGAATCTGTGGTTTTCATTCTATAGACGAGATGAATGCAGGAGATCTGGATTCTTATCCAGCCATTAGATAATGAATCGGCTCTTTAGCGTTTCTCTACGTTTACAGTCGCGCTGCAGCAGAAAAAGCTTGTTGGAAATGGCACTTCAGATGATAAATAGGACAAAAGCTCGGTCTTGAGAGAGCATCGTGGTGATTTAAAGCTCCTGCCTGATCTATCTATTACAGACGGAGATGTGGGGCCTTTCCAGCCTTTATGTACATTTCATCCATCGATTAGTCGTGCGCCCACAGTCCTGTAGGAGCTCATTACTGTTGCTTATCGTTTTAATCTTCTGAGCTGCTGTAGGAACAGAAAGCCTTGCTAGAAATCCCTTATAAAGGAAGTTGAGGAGGAAAGACACATCCCCTTCAGCTTCTCACTCTCTTGAACATTTCTTTCTCTTTTCCCCTTCCTCTCTGTCTTCTCCTCTGTCATTATCATTTCAGCTTCTTTGTCTGTCATCTCTCGCTCCGTCTCCGGGGTTTTCAGCTTGACCTTCAGACACCTCCTCCCAGTGCCACTTTAATAACTTATAGGGGAAATAGGAAATGTGGTCTCAAGTCAAAATTGAAATGGGTTTTTCACTGCAGGCTGTTGATATTCTGCTGGCAGAGCACGCTAAGCTACTCCCAGAATATTTTTCATCAAATTTGTGCTCTGCTTCGTTTTGGTTAATGAAGAGAAGTGAAGCGATTTCGACCTCCAGACCTCATTTTCTTGACCCAAAGACAGCTCCCTTTTAGCCACTGAGACTCGTCTGTTCGTTTAGACGAAGAGGTTCCGAAAAATGTTCATTTTGGGATTTAGCCTTCATTTTTTCTAGCCTCAATAATATAAATCCTGCACAGAACTGAACTTAACCCATTTTAACCCTTCAGGACTTTTGTTTATCTGCTATCAGAATGATAAATATAAATATTCATCCTTTCATACATTTGATTTGCTGTTTCATCTAAAACCTAAAGTCAGATTTGGGTTTATTAACTTAAAAAATCCTCAGAGATGCATCTGATTCATACAGAGTATAATATAATATAATGTTGTAAATATTGTTTATGTTAAAGAACTAATTAAAACAGTACAATTATGTTGTCCATTCAAACAGATAATGATAATAATAAACAGATAATAATTGGTACAAACAACATTTTTCTTTCCATCTGAAGATCAAAAATCTGATCACAAAACTTTCTTTTAAGCAGAAAAAGTTCAGAGAAGTTTTTTCTTTTTTTTATGCCCAACGAGTTTGATGTACCAGTGAAATAAGTGCAGAAAAATGCTGAATCATGAAAAAAATCCTGATTATTAAAATGTGACATTTTTAGCTTGAAAACACAAATTTATTAAATAAATTTTATTTATTTATTTATTCATTCATTCATTTATTTATTTATTTATTTTTGCCTTAACTGCATGATTAGCCACAAACAGAGAACATATTTTAAATTTCAACTGTTTGTTTCATTCATTCAGTCTTCAAATAAATTCTATTCTGAACTGATTGGCAAATAATATTTAACTTTTACACTGCAAAAACTAATTTTAAACATTTTATCTTACTTTTAGTCAAAAAAATCAAAATCAAATCAAATCAAATTAACTTTAATTATAGAGCGCTTTCACATGGCCAAAATGGACAAACAAAGCGCTGTCCACCAATAAAAAGCACCACCATAGGACAGAGAAATGACCATTACAATACAATAAGAAATCCATGTAAAATATAATAATAAATCTGTTTAAAATACAATAAGAAATCCATTTAAAATACAATATAAAAACCTGAGTGCAAGTTCACAGTCCAATATTCGATCTACGTCCCCCAACTTCAAAGTCCAAACGCCAGCGAGAACAGATGTGTTTTTAGTCTTCCTTTAAAGGTTTCTAATGACTTGGCCTGTTTTACATCAGCTGGCAGCTCATTCCAGAGACTTGGTCCAAGTACTGAAAAGGCACGACTCCCACGAGACTTCAGGCTGTACCTAGACACAGTTAGTAATCTCTGGTCAGCTGACCTAAGGGAACGCACCGGGACATGTTGGTGAATGATTTCAGAAAGATATTTAGGAGCCCCTGAGCTTAACGCCTTAAACACAAACAGGATGACCTTAAACCTGATGCGATAAAAGACCGGGAGCCAATGCAAGGCACGTAGGACTGGTGTAATATGTTCAGACCTCCTGGTAGATGGTAACAACCGAGCTGCAGCGCTCTGAACCGCCTGGAGGCATGCTATTGGAGCTTGCCTAAGCCCCGCATATAGTGAATTACAATAATCCAGCCTGCAGGTAACAAAGGCATGGATTACAGTTTCCAAATGACTATGGGAAAGGAAAGGCTTAATTTTCGCTATGCAGCGTAGATGAATAAAGCAAGATCTCACAATACCGTTCACTTGAGCATCAAATCTGAGTTATTCGTCCAGTTTTACCCCTAAGTTAGTGACCACCGCCTTCTGATGCGGTGCCAGAGTGGAAAAATCAAGCCCTTGGGCACCTCCTAGGGTCTTTGGTGGCGTAAACAGAATTACTTCAGTCTTGTGTTCGTTAAAACACAATAAGTTCTGAGCCAACCATAGCTTGATGTCCTCCAGGCAGTCCAACAGAGGTTGAATGGTGCATAAACCACCACGCTTAATTGGAAAAATGACCTGGTAATCATCAGCATATAGATGGAATGACACGTCATGTTTACGGAATAGTTCACCCAGGGGTAGGAGATATGAGGAGAAAAATAGTGGGGCCAAAATTGATCCCTGGGGAACTCCCCAAGGCAGCTCAGCCAGATCGGAGGAACAGTCCCCCAACCTCACACAAAAACTCCTCCCAGTCAAGTAAGATCTTATCCACTTAAGTGCCTGGCCCGTATAATGCCTACAGACCGCTCCAGTCGGTTTATTAGGATGTTATGATCAACGGTATCAAAGGCTGTCAAGTCCAAATGTCAAGTCCAAGAGCACCAGAACCACAGCATCACCGGAATCATTTGCCAATAAAATGTCATCAAGGACCTTAAGCAGTGCAGATTCAGTCCTATGAAAGCAGGGATGTGTTTATTTGAAATTCTGGCAATATGATACACATCACGATACAGGGGAGACGATACGATATATCATGATATTTGCGATACATTCAGTCAGACGTTACAAACAATTTATTTTACTGAATTTATTGTAAGAATGTTCAGTAAACAGTCCAAACTGATACGTAACATGTTTAACATGAGGTATCTGAACCATGAGGGAGAGATTTACATTTCAATGGTGGAAACAAAACTCACTGCACACTGCTGCCAACTAGCGGGTGGCGATTGAATTGCACAAAACGAAAAGAAAATACACAAATGTTTGCATGTAAATTCTTTCAAGAATTTGATACACGGCTTTCGAATATCGATGTAATAATTACAGGGAAAAATCACGATATATTGCCATATCGATATTTCCGATACACGGCTTTTGAATATCGATATAATATTGCTGGAAAAAATATCACGATATATTGCCATATCGATATTTTCTTACATCCCTATATGAAAGGGTTTAAACCGAGATTGAAATACTTCTCCAATTTCCCATTCCTGTAGAAAAGATGTCAGTTGGATAAACGCAGCCCTCTCTATGGTCTTTGAGATGAAAGGGAGTGTAGATACAGGTCTGTAATTGGACAAGATTGTTGGGTCCATCCCTGATTTCTTAAGCAGAGGTCGTACCACCACCTGCTTTAGGGGAGTAGGGACTTCCCCAGATATCAAGCTGCGCTTTACAATTTGCAGTACGTGATCACCCACTACTGAAAAAACTTCTGTCGGTAGCCTTGCCGGGAGAACATCAGTTACTGCCCCTGTTGGTTTAAGTCTCATGACCAGATTCAATTCAATTCAATTCAAAAATACTTTATTAATCCCAGAGGGAAATTGATTGCTGTAGTAGCTCAGGATAATAATAATAATCAAGTCATCAAAGAGTTGTTGTATATTACAATGGCTGTTGGCAGGAAGGATCTCCAGTAGCGGTCAGTGTTGCAGCGAAACTGAAGAAACCTCTGACTGAAGACACTCTTCCGTTGTTGGACAGTCTTGTGAAGAGAATGCTCAGGGTTGTCCATCATTTTCTTGATTCTCTGGAGAATCCTTCTTTGCATGATCTCCTCCAGTGGTTCCACAGTCGTCCAGTCGTCCACAGATCCTCAAGCTCTGCAAGAGTTAATGGTTGAAAACCCTCCAGTGCCTTTGGAACACAGAGATCTGCATAGGGGGCATGCTTAAGTGGTGGAATAGAGGCCCTTGTCACCCTTACCTTGTCCACAAAGAAGTCCAAAAACTTGTTACATGACTCAGTGGTGTACTCAATTGCAAGGGGCTCATTGACATTTAAAATAGAGTCCACTGTTTTAAAAAGTATCCCAGCATTCTGAGAGTTTAAGGAGATTATGTTGGCAAAGTACTTTCTCCTTGCATCTTTCACAGCCTTCTGATAGCCAATCCAAAGTCCTCTTGTTAGGTCAAGCGAGCTCTGGAGCCCATCCTTTTTCCACCTCCGCTCGAACTTCCTGCACATCCTTTTCAGTGCTCGAGTACTCTCAGTTAACCATGGCTCCTTTTTAGCTTTAGGTTTCTTTACCCGTACTGGGGCTACCACATCAAGCGCCATGGTGCATGCTGAGTCAAAGTGTATAACAAGCTCATCTGTGGTCCAAGCTCCGTAGTCTTGCTCCGCACCCCCCATAGAAAACACTGCGGCAAACCCAGCAGCTGTAGAGTTATTTAACATCCGACAGCGCTTCATCGGAGCATATTGTTGCACACGTTTGTGATTCCAGGCCACATCAAACAATACTGGCCTGTGATCTGAAAAATAGGCTTCTTGGACCTGCAGGTTTGAGACTCCTACACCCAGTGACAGCACCAAGTCCAAAGTATGGCCACTAACGTGTGTGGATTGGTCCACTAACTGAACCAAATTAAAAGAGTCCGCAAGATTTAAAAAATCTTTCACCAAAGGTTTATCCTGACAGCACACATGTATGTTAAAGTCCCCAAGAAGTAACACTTGATCATACTTAGGAGTCAGCTCGCCAAGCAGTTCAGTAAAATCATCTATAAAATCATAGTTTTGTCTCGGTGGGCGATATAGGAGAGCAACCAGTAGCTTGAGAGCATCCCAGCTGACAGATGCAGAGTTCAAAGCTGGTAGGCACAGAGGATGGATATACCTGCCTACACATAATTGATGACTTAAAAATCACTGCCAATCCTCCACCACGCCCCGAGGGTCTCGGAACACTAAAATATGTAAAATCATCCGGGAGAAGTTCCACAAAAGCAGCAGTTTCATCTTTAGGGTCCCAGGATTCAGTAACACACAGAAACTCCAGGCCATTTGTTTCAATAAAATTGTTCAGAATAAAAGTTTTATTCATAATAGATCTGGCATTGGACAGCGCAAACGTGATGACGGAAGAAGATGCTGTTATACTCAAGCCTTCTGGATCCACTGGCGAGGGCACTGCTGACTCACATATCACCTCACGTAGATTTTGTCGGTGAACTCCTCTCTCGCAAGCTCACCGCTGTAGTGCAGGGCGCCGCGACTGTATCATCCCGCCGCCGCACACCACCGACACCAATCCGGAAGCCGCCAGATTCAACGGCACCGGATCCAACTGGTGCTCCGACGTTCCACCGTCCCCCTCGGAGCCAACAACTCCGCACACAGCATTCAACGTGCCACGTCGAGCCCATCCCAGCTTCATCCGGCGTCCGGCATGCTTCTCCTGTCTCCGGCGCCTCCTCCATCTAGATAAGTTTACCACGTAGCGCACGTAGCCCAAAGAACCATCCAGTAGTGGCGATCTATTCTGCCCAAAACCTCCAGAGAACGATAAGCCTTCAGCTGCTTGGTGGATCCCGAGCAAGGTTGTACGATCATACACCCGGATTGAACTGCTAAATTGCAAGGAAAGAAAGACTAACATGAAGCAGAAGAAAAGCTTCAGGAGCAATAGACGAGCTGCCACACACACCGGCGCCATCTTCACATCCCACTTATCTGCAAAAACAGAACTACTTAAAATAAAGTAATTCCTAAATATGATCCAAATGTTCTTTTTTTGAATATGAAAAAAACTGTGGGATAAGCAATTGTTGCTTGGCTAGAATTTTTTTTACTAGTAAATTAATGTAACTTTAATGTCTTTTGCTCATTTAACCTACTTTTGCTTAGCCCACTGGCAAATTGTTTTTATTCAAAACAAGAAAATTTGGAGCTATAGAGGAGGAGCCTCTGAAAAAAAAAGAATTCTGACTTTAGATCATATTAAGACTATTTTCCTTATTTCAAGTAGTGCTGTTTTAGCAGTAAAAACATGTTTTGTTTTATTTTAGACTAAAAATAAGATAAAATATCTAAAAGCAAGGCTCTTTTACCTTCTTGAAAATCAGTTTTTGCAGTGATTCTGATTTTTAAGGTTTAAAATGAGCCGATCACTCCTCAGCTTACTGATGCTAATTCTAGGCTATTCATTATTATTATGATACCATTTTTTAAATATTTCCCCTACAGCACCTCACCCAGCAGGAGTTTACACTTCAGCTAAACAAGGTTGGGCACTTTTTAGATCTCAGCAGTTCATCCTTTCGATCTCTTGTTACTCCATCTAGTGACGAGCTCTCTGATTGGCTGACATGCTGCTGCTAACCCTTACTGCCTTAACTGACCCTTGCATCATACTGTGTATAATTCATATGAACTTTAATTCTTTATGAGCTGGATGGGATGTGTTGTCGGGTCAGATGAAGCCCAGTGGTCTGCTGGGATGTAAACGTGTTACCGTAAAACCTGGATTAGAGGTGTCATCTGCAAAGTTTCACAACATCACAGCTTCTCTTTGTGTTTCACAAAGTAGAACATAAAATAATAATTGTTAGCATCAGCTCAGCTCAGATTTTCCACCTTTCTGATGATATTTGGACCAAACAACTTGTTTTCACTGTGGCGATTCCATCATGAAGGCCCAATTTGCTGCCTGTGTTAAACGACATGAAGCATTAATGTAAGGGTGTAGTCGAATACATTTTTAACTATGACCAATAAGATGTGATGATTCCATATAAATCTGAAATATATATCTGATTGATCTTTGAATGTTTAATCAGAAGATTCTAGGGTGCTTTGCTTATTTGGAGTAAGATGGCGCTTGCGCACGGTCACGCTGCGAGCTGCTCGTCCTCTTTACGCACTGATACCTTGCTTTTTATTGGATTTTATTGGCGTTTTATTGGCTTTTATGCACTTTTCCTGTCGCTGATCCCTTTTTTGAATGGTGTGGATCCTCTGCTGACATATGATCGAGCTGTGCTGCTGAGGCTTCGTCCTTCCGTTGATGTCGCCGGCAGCGCGCGCTGGGAACCGGGCTGTGTGAGCCATGAACCTCACGGACGATGCTGCTGGTTGAACTGCCCGCGTGCTCTCTCCACCCAAGCCGTGATGTGTCGGCCCTCTGTCCGCCCCAGCTCGAGAAGGAAGCATCGGAGAAGACGAGGAAAGAGAGGTAGCCGGCGCGTGAGACGTCGGCCTGGATCCCTGAACAAGCGGCTGGCCCGATCCGGCCCAGCTTCTGACCCGATGGTTCCAAGATGTCTCCTGGATTACTCGGCACCCTGCTCAGGGAACTCGGCCGGCTCTGAGGGTGAACCGGCACCGCGCCACGGCCGATCGGCTCGAAGATCTCGCCAGACTGGGGTTTGCTGGGAGAATCTGCGCTCGGTTACGGGCACAGAGTTAGAGGGGACTGGGTCCGTGCGCGATCTTGGTGCTGCAGCCCCGCTGCAGACCCGGTTTGGTTTGGTCAATGCCAGGTCTGTGCTGAACAAATCTTTTATTCTTCGTGACTTTTTTATTCAGCATGACTTGGGTTTTCTCTGCATCTGTGAGTCCTGGATCCCGTTTGGTGACACAAGTTCCCTACTCGAGCTGATACCACCTGGCTGCTCGTGTTTTAATACCCCCAGACCACGGGGCAGAGGTGGAGGGCTGGTTGTTGTTTTTAAATCCAGCTTTCCTTGTAAACAGCTTAAACCCACCATGTCATTTTCTTCCCTTGAACTGTGCTTATTTGAACTGTGCATCTCCCCCGCCTGCTTTGTTGTGCTGATTTATCGCCCTCCAAAGACTGACTCTAACTTCCTTAATGATTTCTGTGATCTTGTGGCAGACTGCATCCTAAAATATGACTATGTCCTATTTTTTGGTGATTTTAACATCCATATCTGCTGTCCTGACAATGTGCTCGCTAAAGGTTTTTTTAATTTGCTAGATTCATTCAATCTAACTCAATGGGTATCATCCCCAACTCATGCCAGGGGTCACACCCTGGACCTGGTTATCTCTTATGGTCTACCCGTCACGAACCTTGTGACTTTGCCTCCTGTGTTCTCTGACCACTCTCCAATACTCTGTGATGTTACGTTGCCATGTCCTGTCCCTGTGTGCGAAGCTCCCGCTACTAGGTTCAGAGCCCTGGATGCAGAAACTATTTCAAAGTTTGTGGACTGTATGTCTGTAAGGTTAGAGACCTTTAACCCTGATCCATCTAACGTTGATCACTATTCACAACACTTTGATGTACTTTGTAATCAGGTCTTGGACGTGGTTGCCCCTCTCAAACTGTGCAAGTCTCGGCCTAGGAGGGAGCCATGGCTCTCTGATGTCACACGGGCTTGCAGGCGGGCGTGTAGATCCTCGGAGAGAAAGTGGAAAAAGGATGGCCTACAGGTCTCGCGTGAGTTGTTCAGAGCATCTCTGGTTGCTTATCAGGATGCAGTGAAGGCCGCCAGAATGGCCTATTTTGCAGACATCATTGAGACAAACTCCAATAATCCTAAGATTCTCTACAAAACGCTAAACTCAGTTCTGGTGTATCAGGAGCCTAGCTCCATGTCTCCTACAGCTGCTGGAAACTCTGAAGCTTTTCACAAATTCTTTGTTGATAAAGTGTCGGGCATTAGAGCAGTCATTTCAGGTAACTCTGTTGACCCTGTTCCAGTTCATCCATCACCACCCACCCTGAGCTCCCTCAATACAGTTTCATACTCTGAGCTGAGTAAGCTAGTTGCGAGACAGAAGCCATCTGGCTCTCCACTTGACGTTCTGCCACCTCGTCTCTGGAAGGCTGCCTTTCCGTGTCTTGGCCCTTCACTTGGTCAAATTATCAATGGGAGCCTCATCACAGGTTTGGTCCCAGCTGCTTTGAAAGCAGCAGTTATTCGGCCGCCCCTGAAGAAACCTGGTGCTGATGTCTCTGTGATAGAAAATTACAGGCCTATCTCTACCCTGCCTTTTACATCTAAACTGCTTGAGAAAGTCGTTTATCAGCAGCTGGTCTCACATTTAGCTGACTCTGATCTGTTTGAGGTTTTCCAATCAGGGTTCAGGTCTGGCCATAGCACAGAGTCTGCTCTACTGAGGGTCCTAAATGACATCTATCTATCACTAGATCAGGGAACATCTGTGCTGCTTCTGTTATTAGACCTGACAGCAGCCTTCGACACAGTTGACCACGTGATTCTACTCGATCGCTTGGAACGATGGGTTGGGATCAAAGGGTCAGCTCTGGATTGGTTTAGATCGTATCTCCAAAACAGGACATTCTGTGTTAAACTGGGTGATGTTTTTTCTTCTTGGGAGGGGCTCCGCTGGGGGGTCCCGCAGGGGTCGATCCTTGGTCCTCTTTTGTTTGCCATTTATCTGCTACCTCTGGGGTCAATCTTTCGTAAACATGGCCTATCATTCCATCTGTATGCTGACGATTGCCAGATTTACTCTCCATTGTGTCAGGAGAAAGGTCACTCTATTCAGTCCTTTGTCTCCTGTGTTAATGAGGTGAAGTCTTGGCTAATGTCCAACTATCTACATCTGAATGAGGGAAAGACAGAGCTCATTGTTTTTCACCTCAACAGCAGGAATGTGGATCGTTATGCTGATCTTGGCCCTCTTTCTCCATACTCAAAACCAGTTGTTACCAGTTTGGGGGTGAAACTTGATGTAGGACTTAAATTTGACGCTCACATCAATTCTGTGATCCGGTCCAGTTTCTTTCACCTGAGACGCCTTGCTAAAATCAAGCCTATGCTGTCGAGAGCCCACCTTGAGCGGGTACTGCATGCCTTTGTTATTTCTCGGCTTGACTACTGCAACTCTCTATATGCAGGGTTGTGTCAGTCAACACTGCATCGCCTACAGGTTGTGCAGAACAGCGCTGCCAGGTTCCTGACTGGGACCAGGAAACGGGACCACATCAGTCCGGTTCTGGCCTCTCTGCACTGGCTTCCGATTTGCTATCGCTCACAATTCAAAATCCTCGTCTTTGTTTATCATTTCTTCCAGGGTGGTGGTCCCCCCTATCTAGCCACACTCCTGAAAAGACACTCCCCATCACGCGCTCTGCGCTCCTCTGACCAAGGCCTGCTCGCTGTCCCTCGGTCTAGGTGTCGTACCCGTGGGTACCGGGCTTTCTCAGTCCTAGCACCGTCACTCTGGAACCAGTTGCCACCCTCAGTTAGGCTGTCCCCTTCTCTGCCAGTCTTTAAGAACCAACTAAAAACACACCTCCTCTGCTTGGCGTTTCCAGAACATGTTTGATTTTGGCCCTCTTTTATGTTGAATCCATTCCACAGTTTTCATTGGTACACTCAATCCATCCACTCAATCCAATTGTGTTTCACACATTTGTCCTTTACCAGAATGTTTCATCTATCTTGTAATTTCCATTTTGTATTTTGTAATGTGTATTTTGTAATTTGAATTTCTTTTATTGTTGATTTATTCAATATATTTACATACAACTGTACAATGTTCAGCGCTTTGGGCTTCCTGACAGGGTTGTGGAAGGCGCTTTATAAATAAAGCTTTGATTGATTTGATTGATTGATTGATTCAGGGATCATAAATACACTGTAGTCAGTATACAGTTTATAGAATGAATTTAATTCTTTTTCCTAAACTAATGATACATGACAAGATATGAATAAGGAGATTGGATGGGGTGGATGTGAGGTGTTGTGATGGAAGCTAGATGTTGTAGCAACCATTCTTTGTATCTGCGAGAAATTGTGAAATCTGGGTGTAAAAGAAGTTGTTGTTTGTTATAAACTAGAGAGGTGTTTATTTATAAACCACACCAGACACCAGAATGCAGGCTTATGATACCCTTGCATGAGTTGCTCCCGGCGGTCCGGAGGGTTGCGGTCAGAGTGGTGAGGTCACCGGACGTCGAAACCACAATACTGAGGGATTAGTAGCTTCCTCTGAGTTCAGGTTCCCCGACCATGAGCTGCAACCTGGGGTCTGCAGATTAGGTGTCCAAGGTGGATGTCTGAGAGTTGAAGTAACTCTGAAAAGAGCTGTTGTGTCTGTAATCACTTGCAGCGTCGCAGAGAGGTTTTGACTTAAGGAGATGGTTTCAAAAGATGCTTCTTTCCCGATTTGGCCGAATCGGGGGTCAGCTGGAAACTGAATTACTCGGGAAGCAATTCTTGTTTTATTAAACTCGTTATTTGTAATTTCTGGCGTATTCTGGCAAATAAAAATGTGCCATGTCTGGAAGGCTTTACCAAAACATTCCTTACAAAGCTGCGTCTTCTTCAGATAAAAATATGTTTTTAACAGTGGGAATGAGAATGTCTTAAAACTCTTATGTGATGTGTATGAGTGTAAATAATGATTAACTTGTTAAATCAAACACATACGGATTTGTGATATAAATGGATCATTGTAAGAACAGGTTATTCAAACATTTCATTTAAACATCTTGTTCATTCATCAGGGGGGGGGGGGGGGGCTTCCCCTTATTTAACCATTGTCTAAACATAAGAAACATAAAGAAAGAGAGAAAAGGCAATGAAAGAAAAATATGTTCAAAATTTATTGGAGTGTTTTTATCTTTTCACCAGAATTTTATTTTTTTTCCACACAACAGATTTGATGATTTGAAAACAAATGAAATGTTTTAATCATTTATTTTAGATTATCTCATCTACGGTATTCCTGCAGTTTATTTCCATATTTACTTGTTTTTGTTATTTATTTTTGTTCTGGCCTCTGGTTATTCTTATCTCAACACTTTAGATATTTATCTGTTTCTATTAAATCCTTCATATCACATCAAACTGTTGTTGTTTTGTTTACTCTCATTTTGTTTTTCATTCCCTTTTAATTTGTTCTGATACGACATCCTGACACTTGTCACTTCTATGTTGCGATGGATAGAAAATAAATCCATTCTGAATCGTTGGAATTGTCCAGAGTGGAACGTAATGAAATGATGGTGACGATAATAAAAATGGAAACCAAAAATAAATTCAATCATTACAAGTCATCGTTTGGATCTATTGTTCTATCAGCAGCTCTGACATCAGTCGTCGTCTTTCTCTCTGCTCTACAGGTAAATGAGATGCAACCATTGCTCCCTTTTATGTCAGCAATTCCATTTGGACATATTGGTTTGGGAATGGGATGTGGGAGCTGCCAGACAGCATTCAAATGATGCTAAACAATATGGCTGGAGACAGTGTGACTGTTTTTCAATTCAATTTCATAGTGAATAACTTGCAGTTTGATTTGATTTTTATTTTCTCTCCTCAACCGGAGCTCAAAGATAGAGAGGACGGGTGGGGGGTGGGTTCGGGGGTGCCTCAGCTGGGAGGAATGAGGCAGAAATGGAGAAAGACATCATTAACGTTCCCTAACTGTAGCAGCAACACAAATCTGACATCAAACAAGACAGAAAAATAGGCGCTGGGTTTGTTTTCAAAATCACAGGTTTTGGGAAGTTTTGCATCATAGTAGTAGTTGTTGTAGTAATTGTTGTAGTTGTTGTCGTAGTACAGATAATTAAATCAGCTTTTCCCTGAAGAGGACTGTTGGTAACAAACAACAACATTTGTGATGGAGTTTCCAAAATGTCTTGACATATTTTCGAAGGTGTATTCATTTACTCACATCAGTCACAGCCTTGATCTAAGCACGTCTTCTCAGATTATTACAGATTAGTTGAGGGGACCTGGAACGTGTCTGGGACCCCTGCTGGTTTAGCCTCAGTCAAAAAGTGGAAGGCACATCAGACAAAGTGGAAAGTTAGTATGAAGGTGAATTATGATCAAATGAAAACCAATCCGGACACCTTTTGACTAAACTGCTACAAAAAGTTTCGCTTGAATTTGTATTATGTTTTATTCATTCACATGTTTCGTGTTAATGAGTTATTCTTTTGAACTATTCATTTATTGAAGTCAGTTTTACATGTTAAGTGTTACTTTTATTTAAAGTTACAATAAGTGAAAACTTTACAGTGAAAAATTCACTAAATCACTCATTTGTAAATCAACACTCTCCTGCAAACGCATATATATATATATATATATATATATATATATATATATATATATATATATATATATATATATGTATGTATGTATGTATGTATGTATGTATGTATGTATATATATATATATATGTATATATATATATATATATATATATATATATATATATATATATATATATATATATATATATATATATATACATATATATATATATAAAATATATATTAGCCAGTAAAAGCAGCAACACAGGTGTTATTTGTTGTACCCGTAAAGCCGTGCATACACTGTACAACTTTTTCACTTTTTAGAGCCGATTTTCCACTCGTGTGAGAATCCACAAGATCGGGACGAGTTTTGCGCTGAGCGTCGTGTAGTGCATAGGGGGTTGCGAGAGGCGATTATCACCACATGACCGATCAGCAATCTTGAGCTTGCACGGACTTCTGGGGTGTTTGATATTTTGCTCGTCCCTCGTGAGGGTATCGCACTGTTGAAGCGGCGCTGCGAGCAGCTGCGACCCAAGAAGTATCAGAACTGCTCACGGCGCATGCGCAATCCTGCATCAACACCGCTCGCCCGCTATTTCCCTAATAACACACGTTTTTCATTCTTATTTCTACAAGTTTTTTTACTCACAAAGATTGTCAAGAAAGCGTGTTTGTTGTGTTCATGTCAAATTAAATGGATCACAAAACACAGATTTACTTTCTTTATTTCGTTTTCCTCATCCAACCTCCATAAATCCCTGTGTGTCCTCCTGCAGCACTCCCAAAGGACAACAGGCAAAACAAGACAAATTGTCTGACATGATGTGTAAAAACTGCTATTTTTAGCATATTTTTAGGTCCAACGTGTTGCTACCAGACGTACAGTGTGAGCAGTCAGGTCGCATCCAAGAACTGGGTTGTGCAGTGGGAGCACACGACTCGTGAGATCTGCCCTGCAAGGAAGTCGTACAGTTTGAGCTGAAGCTGAGTGCTACGAGTGAAAAAGTCGCACAGTGTCCGCCCGGCTTAAGAAGCCACGGCATCCCTTTGTTTTACTCTATCGGGGAGGCAGGCTAGAGGCTAACATTTAGCTATCAATGCTAACGGTGAATTAGAAATAAATCGCTGGCTCTAAACAAATATCTTCAACAGCTTTTTAATTTACCAACAACTCGATAATACAGTGAAATGTATTTATCTGCTTATCACTTACTGTGTATGACTGGTCTTAACTTGTCATCTAGAAAATTCTGGTGCTGATCTGTAGCTGGTAGCAGCCATGAAACTCATGGACGGGAGTGAGTAGGAATTTCTCAATGTCAAGGCGCCTGGCCTTGCGAGGCGATGTCTTGCGAGGCCAAGCGCCTTGCTTACGAGGACACTGTCCTTCCTTGGTCAAAGAAAACGGTTCAATGGAACAGACTTACATCATGTGACCGTGACTTCCACGGCAGTCACGTAATGTCACGTGACACGGGAGATAGTTATATTTTAATTGTATTAGTTTCAATATACTTTATAAATTGTGTTTATATTTGTTAAATAAAATATACAAGTGAGTTACTACCCGCTAGCCATCAAAGCTGCAACTAAAAAGCAACTAACCAACCATAGATAACTTGTTTGGATCTAAAAAATATTTTTAATTAGTTGACTTACTTTTAAAATTGAAATTTGCCCCCGAAGTATCTGCCAGCTTCTGATCTGCCATCCTTTTAAAAAGACTGCGGTGTATTCTGGGTAATTTTTGACCAAGGCTAGTGTACAAGACTCCTCCCGTGTATCCATGCTCAGCTAGCTAAACGGCTAACAAACGGAGAACACATGCCTCAGTAGAACATAAACATTGAAACATGTCTTGGCAGTTCCTGATGACATATCTCCTAGGCAACCGGGGCAGAGTCAAGACATCAAGGCAAGGTTCCTTGGCATTGAGAAACACCCAGAGTCACTTGTTTGGAAACACGGGCCGCAGTACCTACATTTGACCACAGGATGTCATTCTTACTTCATGCACCTTTAATTTTTTGTTGAACTTTTACTAAATGTTGTATGAAAATAAAACCAACAAAAATGAATATTTAAATAACTTTACTCGCTCTTGTCACTTTGCTCAAGTGCCAGCTATAAGACTCAGAAAAAAACTCACATAAGTATTAATTCATTGTGATTCTCACTGAAACTTAGTTTCTAACTCTAACTGGTGGTCAATAGCAGCATCCCAGTGGGACACTGGGTTAAAGCTCCACTTCAATCAGGTTTTTATCCAAAGAAACTCCCACAAATTAGATTTTTTGGGAGGAAAAAGGGTTAGTTGTATTACTGTATTTACTTAATTGCTCTTACAATAATTATTATTTAATGCTTTAAATTTTATATTTAAACAAGTCAAAATAATAGTGGTTGTTGGCTTTCTCAGCTCATAAACAATGAAACAAACAATCTGGTCTGTAATTCTCTGATTCTGCTCTTTTCTACAACAGCAAATCCAGGATGCTGCAGACCAGGGTGTGCTGTTTGTGGGATTTGTCCAGGAACCTTATGGAGCCCCATGCACCCAGATCAGAGAACCAGAGACCCCCTCCCTCTCCCTGCACTCCAGTCCCAGTTCTGTGCTCAGGTCCCTGTGCAGCAGCAGCCCCTCCAACCCCTCAAGCCCCCAAAACCACCCAGAACCCAGAGCTCGGGCCGACTGGGTGGATAAAGAGGGGAACGACAAAGCCTCGCAGCCAAACAGGGAGAAGAACCAGAACCACCACTCAGGGTGTGAGGTGGGAGTCAACGGGGTTGGTGACTCACCTGCTACATCGCCGGTGTCAGAGGGAGACCTGGACAACAGCGAGGATCTGACAGAGGAGGCGTCGCCATCCCACAAGGACATCAGCAAAGAGACCAAGCAGAGGCAGAGATATCGGAGAGGTGATGGTGAGTGATCTCCATGGCAACCATCACACATTTAAACTCAGAGGAATGAAAATTTAAGCAAAAATCAAGGAAATTACAACTTACATGCTGTGGGACAAACGAGAACCTGAACATGACGAAGAGAAAAGGGCAGACGTGATTTTATTTCCAACCTGCAGCTTTTTCTGCTAATCCAGGAAAATGCAACCAATAAACCATTAAAAACACTGTAACGGTATATTTTATAATTTTTATTTATATTGCTTAAGATCACAGGAGTGGTAGACTTGAGTGAATCCTGCAGGAATAAAAGCACAGAGGTTCATTTTACCTCCCAACCTTCACTACTTGCACTTTTGTCCACTCCAAAGATTTTCCCTGTTAAGTCCCAGGAAGTTCAATCAGGGCTGAATTGTCCCTTTTTTTTTGTCATTATAGGTGAAATATTGACCCAGATTTTTAGAGGCCTATACAGCAGAGGTGTCCAATCCTTAGTTGTTTCCCTGCTCCAATACACTTGATTTATGTGAATTAACTCAGCAGGTCCTCCTCAAGATCTGCAGAAGCCGCTTGATCTCCAACAATTCTAATCAGGAGCAGAGAAACGGCTAAAACGTGCAGCGTAGCGGGCCTCTGGGACCGGGACTGGACATCGGTGTTTTACATGATGATTAGGATGTGTAGTTACATCATCCTGGTGAGTAGGCCTTTTAAAAGGAAACGGATTAATAAATCCACGTGGGATTCTGGGTTAAACAGTCAAAGTTGAACTTTTCAAACTCTTTCTTATTCAGCGGGATGATCTTTATAAACTCCAGCAAAAGGCCAAAATATTAATTAAAACCTATTAAAGGTCAAACTGGAATATAGAAGTTAGATGTGCTACATCCCCGAGGAGATGCTGCTGCTCAGATGGAGACAGAATGTAAACTTCTGGCTGATCCCACAGCAGCTACGTTTACCCAAAAATTCTAGAACCTCACAGCTCCTGATCCTCTGACGGGATCCGTCTCTTCGAGACTTTGTGTTTTAGATTTCCATCCTTGACTTTGTGTTTCGTCTCAAGAACGGCGCCACAGATTTCTCCTGAAACGCTCGGCATCTGCGGAGGTGTCGCTCGCTGCGACGGCTCGAGCGTTACACAACAATGTGTGTCGTGTCGGGACATAATCCTCTCTGTCTGTTACACAAAGAGCCGTCTCACACCGAAGCTGCGACGCATACGAATGGACCCTCGGCTGATGAAGCTGGTTTCCTCTCCTCGGACGCAGCTTTGAGTTACTTATGATGGCCCCTTTTTCTGGTGTTGAAATCAGCACGGTTACAGTTTCAGCTGCATCTGAGCGTTTCATATTAACAGATGGAAGCTCCCCCTCCCACGGTCTCTCGCCCTCTCCTGGATTCCGTTTGTGGATTGTGTCGACAATGCGCTGACCGTCCATTACAAACAGCCCCAACTGAGGCTGCACAGATCTGCATGCAGGTGATTGGGTTCAAAACAACTAATAACAGGTGTTGCATAATGGTTGTGTGCACTGCTTTGTGCTGGTGTGTGTGTGTGTGTGTGTGTGTGTGTGTGTGTGTGTGTGTGTGTGTGCGCAGTAACACTAACTTGGCATCACAGCACATCATCACCGTGGTCCATCTGGGCTTTTTGCAGCGAGATAATCCCCACTGACTCGTCCTCTACCTCCCTCAGCTTCACAGCTCTTCCTTCCCCCACCTTCATCCCCCTGAATCTCTGTGACAACGCCAGCCGGGGTGGTGGAGGAGCCTGCCAAGCTCCCATGTCCCTCTCCACTAATGCCCAGTCTGCCGAAAAGGCCCGAGAGCCTCTGCTGCTCACTGCCGCTCGCTGCTGCTTCTGGCTTGTCCTCGGTAATCCTCAGATCTCGAGGTGAACACCGTGCAAGCGCTGCCAGGGAAACTGGCAGAAATGTGTGGATTAGTGTTGAAATAGAAACACTTCACTCTTTGGATCCATTCGTGGATCTCTGAGGGAGAACAACAACCCTGTGTCCTGAAAATCCCTTTCCAAATAGAACTGATTTGCATGAGCAGAACGGGTTTGTTCCACCTTAAATGCCATGTGCATTATTTTCCAAGTCAAACACTTAGAGATGCAGAAAGATGGTGGCTTTCTGGAAAACTGAATGCTGACTTAAAACACACGTGGCTTCATTTAAGTGAGAACAGTGTCTGTTTAATGGGAGTTTGCAGGTCAAACACAACTGCTTAAATATTTGATGAAAACATAAATATCACTTAGATTAGAGTGCTGGAGGAGATTCAATAAAGCCAGAATATCTTGTAAATGTCCCTGACGAGAGAGTTCTGCTGTCCGATTGTGTGACTCGGCAACAAAACACACATTTACAATATACGTCTGTTGATTTAATACTGAAATAAAACTCATATTTTCTGAATAAATCCATTCTCCAGACCCTCAAATAACAGAATCAGATGTTCGAAAGGCTTTGGAGCTGCAGAGCGGTTCTCTCACACAGCCGGGTCTTCGGATGAACGTGTTCAGATCCAGATGGATAAATGGATGAAATTAAAGTCCACCTTAGTAAAAAAAAAAAATCAGGTCGAGGGTCAAAGTTCATGAGGGAAGGAGGATGATTCATCATGGGCTGGATCCTTCTGGTTCTGATTGTTGTTGTTAGCGGGACGATCACCAAGTCACACAAACGCTAACGTCCTTGGATTCATGCTGTTAGCTTCAGCTAATTTCTTCTTCCTCAGCTGTAACCATAAACATGAGCAGAGAAGCCGTCCCAGGAATTACCCTGGAAGGTGAAAAGTGATGAAACTGAGCAAATAGCTTGACATTTCTTCCCGTTGGAGCCGGTTCTTGGCCTGAAGCCAGAGTTCAAATGATGCTGCGGTGTTGTTTTTTTATGAGGCGGTACAGAAGCGTTTACAGGCCACCGCAGCACAAAAAGGTCCCGTTGGCTCCGGGAAGAACTTGGCGAGTGACTTGTTTTTAAAGAGATTTATGTTGGTTATTAATACACTTCCCCAGATATCAAAGATGGCTTAACTTTATGTTCCTTCTCCCTGGAAAGTTGTTCTGCTTCTCTGCTCAAAGAATTTGCTTCAATTCAGAAGAGAAAACATGCAACTGCTTCAATTCACAAAATAATAAAACGTTTCTTTTAAAACCTCAGACAAGCAGCACACTCGGTGGTTCCTCCATTTAATGCTTTTTACTTTTCTTCTGTTTTGTTGTTTTACTTGTGACATTAATGCATTCATTCTTTGGTCCATAAAACACCACGCAGGTTTGCTTAGTGATGCTTTTTCCTGCAGCAGACAACTCACACAAAAGCCCAGCTTCAGTTTGACCTGTTAATATCTCACATTCCAGTATGATGGACATCTTATTTTCCTGTATTGTTCCTTCTGAGATGTCCTGCTGAAGTAGCCCTTCAGCAAGGCACACAGCCACCTCCTGTGGTTTCTGCGTATGTTCTCTGAAGTGCTAAAGAAAATCGTCCACTCACAAGATAAACCTCTCTGCCTGACATACAGATGTCCAGTTAATAATGCATCATTTAAACAGACTGCACACAAATGCTTCAGTTATTACAAATAAAAGGTAATCTGCAGTGACTGGTTGTTTTTTAATGTTCAGTGGAGAAGTTAAACTAGAAAATCATCTGAAAAACTGTAAGAATCCATTTAAACTGTGGTTGTATTGTCATTTGTCTAAAGAAAGAATCAGACTCAGAACTTTTCACTGATGAAGCCCTTTTCAGACAGACATTCTGGAACATTTGCGGACAATTCAATCCGGTTTTTAACTGGAACTGTGTTTTCAGACACACTACTTTTGTACAGGAACTTGTCCTTTCGGCTGCGTTCACACAGCAGGGAAAAGTTCCAGATGTCTGACAGTGGCGGGGGGGTGGGGTGGGGGGGTGGGGTGAATCGGACTTAAGTTAAGAAGAAGAAGAAGAAAATATCATTTCTATAGCGCCTCTCAAGATAAAAATCACGAGGCGCTTAAGCATAATTCTGCGCACAAGAAGACACGTAAGAGACCTTGATGATGTAGCTCAATGGTTAAAGGAATCACTGAAGCGGTGTGAAGTGCTCTGTCGCGCGTCTAGGCGGTACCGTAGGAGGCGAGCTGCCGTGGTTCGCCGCATGCTACAGCAGCGAGCTATCTAGGTGCGCACAGCGTCCCTCGGTCTCCTCCTCCTCCCCCTCCCTCTTGTCCGGAACTTTACCTCACCAGTCTGAAGCAGCCACCATGTCCGTAACAAGTCCGGACCTGTTACTAGGGGCTTCGTCCGGATAAATTCCGGAACACGTTATCCGGATGTTTGTATTCAGACAGAAACGTCTTACGGACAGACTCCGGAACATTTCCGTTTTTCATGGCCTGTCTGAAGGGGGCTATAATGACCCACCTGAATCTTTAGGAGCTGTTCTTCAACTCAGGTCTGTGTTTAAAGAGCAGGTTAAAATAATCAGTCACTCTGAGTTTAATATGTAGGTTGAACACAAAAATAGTCTCCTACACCTATCTCCTGCTTTAGTTCTGATAGAAAATAGGCATAAAAATGCTCGGGTCAGAAAACCCTGACAGATCTACGTCATGCTGTCAATCAACATTCACGGACTCACCTATCTTGACTAGCGACAAGGAAGGCTGTTGTTGGTTTAGCATCCAGAAAACAGCAGAGAACGTCTCAGCTAGTAGAAGCTAACCGTTAGCATTAGCGACTCCACCAGATGGCAGAACTCCTCCAGGCTTATGTTATTTGTGGAGATAAGACATCAACGTTGCAGAGTCAGTGGTAGAGTCTTCACCTTCCACCTTCTCCTTTAGTTGACTTCTCTGTCCTCAAACAGGCGCACCGGAGCTTTTTTTCTCCAGAGAACAACTCACAAGGCATTCATTCCTGCTAGGGAGCACTGCAAATATCTTCCAAATATGGCTAAAGCTGACCTTTAAGCTGTAAGCCCATTAATGTGATGCAAACTGTTCACTATCAGGGGATTTTGGGAGAGTTGGAGGCGTTTCCAACGGGAAGTCAGTCATGTTGTCCAAGATTTGTTTGCCATATTGTCCCAGTTGTAATATGTGGTAACAAAGAGGAAGATGATGGGAGGGAATGGGAGCTTTCTCCTGTTGCTGCTGATCAGATTTTTATGAAGTGGGACAAAAGAACAAGATTTAGGGAATTTTGTGTCCAGCTGTCAGATCCGTCACCTGAGCCAAACAGGAAGTGGTTGTAAATGATTTATTCCTCCTGTCTGGCTGGACGGACAGACAGATGAAACCAAACTGGCTGACCAATGGTTCCCCTCACCTGTGTGTGGGTGGGTGGCAGCCTTGCACATTCTGCTCATCCATCTGCTTCACTCGGGGAATGACAGTCTGACATTTGCATGGGAAGAAAAGGGGAAAATGTTCACAGGAGTGATCTGAATTGTTTCTTCACTCACAGATTCAAACCCTGCTAAAAGCTCACGTTTTGTTTTTCAAAGCTAAGCAGAGCAACATTTCTCTCGCTCCCGTCACAACAAATAAAAGTCTTTGCACTCTGACTTGGTGGGAGACGAGCATGGAGCGGTGACATATGCACAGTAGGCCTGCTCCTCTCTCTCCAGAGGCCCTCTGCATTATGCATATTTCTTCTTGATGTAAACAACAGCTTCAGAGCTTTTAATGCATTATTCAAGGTTAACTATGAATTAACTTGGTTACAATAAAACGCTCCCTTTTAAGTTCTGCAGCAGCAGAGTTGCAGCCCTTTTAAAAGGCATTAAAGTAAAGAGGAGCATGATGACAATCAAATTATTTCTGATTCAACTCACGTCTGTTTCAAAAGAGGCAGAATCCTTGGGAAAGATTTCTGGTGTGTTTGTGAGTCCAGCTCAGGGCATCATACATCTCCTCTTGTATTATTGCTTTATCCACACTCACCAGGTGAAGGGTCCTTTGTGTTTTGCATACAAATTCAATCCTTCTGCATGAAAGTTTGGGTTATTTACAATAAAAATAACTAACTTATAGGTTCCAAGGATGCAAAAGAGTAGTAAAAGTTCATATGGTCTATGACATTTTGAAATGTGTAGAAATCAATGATTCATTTTCATTTTTTTACCATTTATTGTTAAAGGTCAGTTTCACAAAAAATAAATAATTAATGATTATTCCCGATTATAATCGGTCACTTGAGTTTTTCATGCAGGCTGAACATGAAAATAGTCTCCTACACCTATCTCCTGCATTAGCTTCTGGTAGAAGATAGATGGTGAAACTCTAGGATTTGAAAATCCTGACAGATCTACATCACACTGTGAATTAACATTCATGGACTCACCCATCTTGACTCACAACGGGGAAGGCTGTTGTTGTTTTACCCAGGGTGACCAAACATCCACTTTTCCCCGGGCGTGTCCACTTTTTATTCTCTTTCCGCTGCGTCTGGCAGGGTTTCCTATGTTGATGAAAATGTTTGGGTTTTCATCCAGGAGCAGGGTTTGAATTATGAGGGAGCTGGAAGCACTCAACTTACACACCCAGGAGGAGCCTGGAAAAAGTTCCAGTGTCTACATATATTACATTATTTAAATGGACTCTCAACATACCGGGGATTCTTTTGAGCAGAGAGCAGCAAAGCGCTGATTGTTGATGCGCTCCAGTCCGCTGCATCCTGTGCATGGCACATTCCCTATGTGGCACCACCCAAAAATTATTATTACCACGATAGTTCATGTCCATTCATATCCACTTGTACTTTCTTTTTCATATTCATGCCTGACGAGCTCCGCTGCAGTAGAGGAGCTCATCACCCACGCTCAAGTTACTTCACCTCACTTACGCGGCTGGGCAGCGTGCTCTCCGCTAGCTTTGCGGTTGGTAGATCCTTTTGATCTGCTTAGTGTGAAAGTACCTCATGAGGTGAAAAAGAAAGATGCCAAGCAGCTCTTTTTTCTGGAGAACTGAGAAGAGGTGCAGAAAGATAAGAGACAAACAGGACAGGAAAAATAGTCAAATAAAAAACAAGAAAAAATGCATGTAGTATTTATTATATTTGGTACAATTCAGATCCCCTTGAAAACTCAGTGCAACACCCAGGGCCATTTCAAGACATTTTGGGGGCCAAGGCAGAACAGAACAGATACTTAAAGGTGCAATTTTTAAGAAGGGAGTAAGAATGACATCCTGTGGTCAAATCCATGTACTGCAGTCCATTTTTATTAACAAAAAGTGACTTTCTCACTGCCATTCCGGGAGTTTCATGGCTGTTGTCATTTACGTCTCAGAACCAGAAGATTCTAGATGACCAGCAAAGATGAGTCATACACAGGAAGTTGATGAGTAGATAAATACGTTGTGATATATGTTAGCACTCTTGAGTGCTTTTCGGCAAGGAGCACTTACTACACTTATTAAGGTAGTTTACCTCCGGCTTAAGAAGAGTTTGCCTTCTTGCTGCTAGCTTGCTGTTATAGTGTCTTCACACCCTAAGCGTCGAAAAATGACTCAGTGTGACCAAGTGTTTGTTTCCAACGCGTAGGGAGCCCCTGCACGTCGGGAGGCGACGCGCTGTGCCAGAGCATCGGTTATATGACGCTCACGGTAAAACAGACATTTTACCAAATTGTGACCTTTACCCTCTTGCTAATTAACCTTCCCCTCACCCCCATCCTAACCTTAACCAGCTTGTGCATGCAAAGCTTTGTTTCACGTTTCATCATTCCTCTCAAAGACGCTTAACGCAGCTTTGTTTCACGATTCATCATTCCTCTCAAACACGCTTAACGCAAAATTTAGACTGACATACTGGGTTAA
The DNA here is from genome assembly GCF_043380555.1 of Nothobranchius furzeri. Taxonomy (NCBI): domain Eukaryota; kingdom Metazoa; phylum Chordata; class Actinopteri; order Cyprinodontiformes; family Nothobranchiidae; genus Nothobranchius; species Nothobranchius furzeri. The sequence continues at coordinate 62,539,526 of NC_091745.1, read as the reverse complement.
GGTTAGGATGGGGGTGAGGGGAAGGTTAAATCGCTAGAGGTTAGAGGTGAAATGTCGGTGAAATCTCCATTTTACCGCGGGCGTCAGATACGACACTCTCGCACAGCGCGTTGCCTCCCATCGTGCAGGGGCTCCCTACGCATCGGGAACAAACGCTTGGTCATTTTTCTACACTTAGGGTGTGAGAATGTGTTGTTTTGCCGGCCGTCGTCAAATTACAATTGTCGGCGCTGCAGTATTAGCTTGCAGGAGACACAGCAACCTCATACTCACTGAAAGTAAACAGTAGTTACATCCATCTTTCCTTTGTTTTGAAAGGAGAAAAACTGACAATCCCCACAGCCAGCTGGATATGAATTATGGTTCAGTATAAACTTTCTTCCAAAAGGACTGAAACATTAAACTCTTTTAGGATGTCTCGCTGTAAAATTCTCACTATAGTCTTACATACTGCACCTTTAAAGGAAGTAAAATGCCACAGTTAACTCATTATTCACACATACATTTAACCTGGGATCTCAAGATAAAAACACTGACAGACACATTTATTTTTGGTGATCGTCTGCTTTTGCAGATAGGTCAGAACTTCTTGATGTTCAGTTCTATGCAGATGAGGACTTTCTCTTTCCCTACAGACTCGCAGACCTAATTTCTAATTATTTTTTCAAGCGTTACAATCATAATTCCACATTCTTCCAACAGTAAGAACATACAACTAACTAGAAGAAACACCAACGCTCACAAACTGTTTATCTGCTGCTTTTGGCTGGTGAGGATGAACACTGAGGCCAACTTTTCTTGGCCATTCTTCTAGTTTATATTCTGGCTGAAAGCCTCTGGTTTTGATTTTCTAAGAAATGCATTTTTAAAAAAACTCCCAATTGACCCATTAGTGTTGAAAATTCTCAGGAAATGGGATAAGTGAAAGACTTGAGAAAATTTTCCTTCATGTATAATTTCCCACTGATGCTTGGACACACTTTTCACAGCGTTACAACAGAATTAGGTTTATTTAAGATGTTTTGGACCAGCACGCTTGTCACTAAGCCAACCGTTTACAAAGCTGATCCGAAGTGCTTTTGGGAGCTGAACGTCTTCCCTCTGAGACCCAAATTACACTCTGGATTGTAGCCAAGATGAAGGAGTGGTTCATGTCTTCTGAGGAAATGTGTGCTAGACTTCCTCAGAGGCCGAACGTCTCAGTGAGATGAATTAATAAGCATGGTTTGTCTTCTGTCTCGGCTCAACAGGTGTGGAACTGCTGGCTTTGTACAACCACCCACCGGTCCGAGAGGGCCAGGTGAAGTACTACACCATCAAGGTTCCTCTGCGGGTTCAGAACCATGACGAGGGCATCAAAGAGGTGGAGGCCAACTGGTTGGATCACATGACTCAACACTTCAACAACGGGGCCTCGCTGGTGGATGGATACTTCCACCTGGGCAACGTGAATGGTAAGAAAGTGCCAGATCAGGACGAACTACAAGTGGAGATTAGAATATATTAACATGCATGCATAAATCTGTTCAGAACCAGATGTTTGTGATGAGAAAACAGTACAGGTTTTAACACAGCTGAAGTCTTGGCTCTGCAAGCACACTAAAAGCTCCCTCAGTTACTGTTATTTATTGTTTTTGCTCCAGTTTACCCTTTTTCTTTTTGATGTTTCACTGGTAAAAATGTCAGAGCAGATTGTGAATTCATCCCAGTCGCTGTGAGGCAGGTGGCGATGCACCATGCCCCGTGTTGGATTAATTATGCATTAGCTGACATTCATTTTCCTGCAGAAAACAATCATAATGTCATGTTCAAAGAAATTTCTTGACACATAAATCACTCTGATAGCATTTCTCCTTTGACAGGAAGTCGGTTTGTCTTTCTCGATGCCTTATTCATCCTTGCGCTGCACACTGAGGAACCAAGGTGCAGGCATTCCTCAAAACACAGACAACATGCAGCACGGTCACAATAAAATAATTTAAAATTATTTTTGTAGGTTTTATAATGTTCTGCTTTTAGTTTTGCTCTACAAAGTGATGCATTATAAACCAGATAACTGAAATGTCATTAAATATTTTCCACTATACTTAGTTTCTAATGTTAGCATGTTAGCATACTAGCATGCTTTTGTTGGCTCAGTCTCTGTTTTGGGATGTCACTGAGAGCAAATTAGCACCCTCTAAAGTACAACAGATCATGTGCACTGATGGCTAAGATTATATATTCAGTAAATATGAACAAATTAACTTCAAAGCCACGTTTAGGTCTTTAAACAAAACGATTAAACACTAGCCTAAAAAGCTAGACAAATTGTAGTGGTAGCAAAAAAGTTCTCTGTGTTTGCAGAGACACACTAGGCTATGCACTAGAGCTGTGATGAGAAAAACTACAAAGATGGCGTCAGCTCAGAAACAACGCTTTTTTGAAACAACTTTAGCTTTGGGCTTTTCTTTGATACATGAGCAGATAGAGAAACCTCCTTTTCCCATTGGGCGCTGGAGAGTGTAACAGCATCACCGCCATATTGGATGGGTTCCTCACTCTTCAAACCAAACTGGAGTCGATGTGGAGTAAGCGACTATGCCCGTTTTTTGTGCAACTTACTGTTGCAACAACCAGCGCACTATTGAAAATGGATAACATGGGATTACTATTGACTCTTCTAGCCTACCTGTTGGGATTTTATTTTATTTTATTTTATTTTATTTTCATGCTATACCATATGACTGATTTTGTGAAAAAGCATAATCAAAGGTGTTTTTTTTTTTGTTGGGGAAAAATCGTCCTCAAATAAATTCACTGGGGCGAATGGAGACCCATCCAAGATGGGAGCCGGCCACCACGGCAGCTCCAATAGGCAGCACCAGTCCACGGGGCATCCACGTATGAATGCCTGTTTGGTGGACTGCTCCGTTGACAGATTTCTGTGGCGATGAATGCATCACATTGTTTGTTGATCTGATTGGCCCTATTCCTGTCCAATTGCATGCAGAGACAGTCTGATTGACAACCGTGGACTCACCCCTATGACTGAACTCTGTCCACAGGTCGTGGATAAACCAAATATTTTACATACACCGGATGGCTTGCCCAGCTAATAAATTACACCCGTGTAGTTTGTTGGGTCAGGCTGTTGTTGGTTTTTTCTTGGTTCATTTAAACTATTTCTTGAGTTTTCGTTTTCCATCAGACCCCGGAGGCTGTGTGCTTTGCTCCAACAGCGTAGAAAAAGAGCCAGACAGAGTAAATAAGAGCCATAAGTCATTAATCTGGAAAAATGAATTCACAAAGATAATTACCCTGATAACAAATTAGTGCCTCTTTGCATGTTTTATGTCCCCAGAATTAGGTAATGAAGTGTATTATTATGATGAATTTTTTTAGTCCTCTAACACATTCTGCATCTTTCATGTGCTGCTAAAATATTCATCTCTTGAACAGAAATTACTGATTAGGATGGAAGTGCTGCAGTTTAATTGTATTGGCCTTCACTGACTAACTGTAGATCACTCCTCACGCAGAACCACTTTTTAAAAATAGACAATTTCACAGAGGTGAATGTTGAATTTTGGGGGATTTTTATTCTCTTGAGAGCAGCTGCCAAAATGACACCAAAGCTGCAGCCTAGTTGTTGTTAGCAGCTAATTGCATCAAACAGCAGAGAATCTCTGGGCTTTTGAATCAGTATCCATTCGTACTGTCTCCATATTTAGCTGCATCTTTGAGATGAGTTTCTGAATTGATGATGAGGCACTCGACATGATGCAGGGGACCATCTCAGCCTCATAAACATCAAGGACATGTTTGACAGCAAAACAGCACTCAAAAGGACACGGACTGGCAGGCGTGCAGATGGAAGATGAACAGTGAGAGTCTTGATTTGTAGTTCAGAGCAAACAGCTTGTCGCGCTCAGATGGAAACATAAATCGTCTGATGAGTGTCTTTGTGCTTTTAAAGTCAGACCTCGTTCTCTGGAGATTTTATTTCGTTGTGCATCAGTTTATATAGAACATTTAACGTGTTGGTAAACCAGTCTGGCTTTCATTATCTGCTAATCACTCTGAACCTACTGTTGGTTTTAGCATTAACTAAAAATTATCCACATGCAGTTCAAATTCACAAGGGCAGGTTACTGGGTTGGTCATCTGAACAAGCAAACTAAAAAAGACTTTTGAAAGATCCTATTCAAAGATGATGTGGAAATATTTGGTGAATAAATAAGTTGCACCAAAAGTTTTGTTTGAGGGTCAAACGCTGGCATGGCAACAGCAGCATGAAAGCAGCTTTAAAGACCAAGTTCACTGACAAACTGTTTTTTACTTTTTATTTTTTAAATATGATTGGTCATTCCGAGTTTAACATGCACGTTAAGCATGTTAAAATAGTCTTCTACCCCTATTTCCAATATTAGCCACCAATAGAAAATAGCAGAGGTGTGGACTCAAGTCACATGACTTGGACTCAAGTCAAACTTGAGTCATTATTTTAATGACTTCTGACTTGACTTGATAAAATCTAGAAAGACTTATGACTTGACTCGGACTTGAACGTCAATGACTTGCATGTGTTGACTTGATGATGACATGAGCATGTTTGATATTTTAGCACAAAAGTGGCACGACATGGACAAAAATCATAAAGCATTCTTCGTTCTGTGTTTGATGTACCGCTAAATGCAGCAGCACTTTGTTTATAATCAGTTTCAGTTGCACTTTCTGCTTGTTTGAGGAAATACTGTAAATGAAGCTTTAAGAAGCTTTATTTCTGGAATTTATTATTATCATTGTCATTAAATTGAAGTTGGACAGATGACTTGATTATGACTTGAAAAGTCAAAGTTAAGAACTTGAGCTTAACTTGGACTTCCACATCATTGACTTTGGACTCAACTTGAACTTGGTTGTCTTTGACTTGGACTTGACTGGAAAGACTTGTGACTTACTTGCAAAGCAGTGACTTGGTCACACCTCTGGAAAATAGAAAGGGAAACTCACTTTAGAAAAGCCAGTGACTTTAGCATGTCACCCATATGGGCTCGCAACTAGGAAACCAGTTGTTGATTTAGAATCCATGAGAGAGCAGAGCCCATCTCAGCTAGTAGAAGCTAACCATTAGCATTGACAACTCCACAACATAGCAGAACTTCTTGTGCTCGCTTGTGTTATTTGTAGAGATAAAACATCAATATTGCAAAGCAAATAGAATCTGTGGTAGAGTTGTGTTGCTGTTAGCCAATCAGAAGCGAGACGTTAAAATATCAGAAAATAAGACTCCGAATTGTCTGTAGTTCACTTCTAGTTACTGAAACAGGAGCCCGAGAGCTTTGTTCCCACGGAGACCGACTCACAAGGCATTTTTTTATACTAGAGATCCACTAGTCTGGCAAGCCATCTGATAGATATGAATAGTCTGGCCATGTCCCATAGACAGAGCTCAGTCATGGGGCAGAATTTACAGTTGTCTTCAAACTGTCTCTGCATGCTATTGGACAACAAACAACGTGACATCCCTGCTAAGGTTGAAAGTCAATGGGGCAGTCCACCATACGCTGTTGAAGAAGACGCAAATACATCCTTTTTCTAAGTAAAGGACTTTAAAACCTCCATTTGATATTCAGTCAAAGAAAAACACAGGTCTAAATTGCCCAAAGTTGATGCCAGAGCTGTTTCAAACAAGCCACCCCATCTTGGTTAGTCCACTCTGTCACATAATCCCGCCCACCAAACTGATACAGCGATGTAATTGGCCCACCAAACTGACAGAGCACTGGAACTGGCATAACACAACACTGATCCAGCCAATAGACCTGCTGAGGCCCTTATGCAGCGTAGACCAGTGTAATAATTTTGCTTTGGCTACTGTCTGTCTAGATTTCTAGGCTAAGAGACCACTGCAAATGTGTTTGAGTGAAGATCTGAGAGTGAACTAAAAAAAGACGAGAATGTGCAAAAGAGAACACATTTTAGGGTGTGTATCCTTTAAAATTAGACAGCCTTGTTCTTTCACTGGGATGTCTTAAAATGCAGCATTTGGAGGTGCAGCACAGACTCATTCTGTCTCACCCCTATTAGAATAGTGCTGCTAATTCATATCACATCACTTCTGGCCTTAAGACATCCATGGAGCATCAGGATTAGTGCCTTCATCTAAAAACTACCACATATAGACCTTTAACCAGTCTACTGTTACTGGTGGAGGGTCTACAGGTGGTAAGGGCCTATTTTATTTATTTATTATGGAATTAAATTAAACCAAATATTTTATAGTTGTTATACTAAGAAAAGATTAACAATTTATTGATAAAAAATGAAATTATTGCTATAATTTTGTATTTCAGGCTTCAAATGATTTAAACGTTTACCTTTTCTTCTCAGTTTATTTTTTTGTTGTTGATAACAGTTAATCAATCAAATTAGTCTACTAATAATTTACGCAGTCACTAAAGTTAGAGTGCCATTTTGTTGCACGAGAACCATAAATTTGCCCCGCTGTCAGTTACCAGATTGATTTCTACTCTTGAACTGTCAAATATTTCAGTCTATCTAAAAACATGTAGCAAATTAATGAATCTGTCAATTTCCTGATAAATAGAGACGCTTAATCGAATATAAAAATGTAAACATGCTTTCTCCTTCAGCCAACAGCCACTAAAGTGCTTGTTTTGGTGCCTTGCTCACAGGCAAACGGTCTAAAAGTGAAAACAGAACAAATTTCTGAAAGCAAATCCTGATGCTTTTAGAGCTTTTGGTGTATTTGAGAGTGAGTCAGCAGCAACGACGTCCAGCCCCACACACCATTCTTCATCACCATGCTGTTGTTACACAAAGGCAGTAATTTAGCAGCAGATTGGTATTAATTATCCTTTCAACTCAAAGCTTTTAATGCTTAAATTCTTAAGAGAAACACATTTATTCATTTACTTGAAAGCTCATAAACGTACCCAGATTTAAATTATGTTAGATGATGAAAAATGGATAAAATACCCAGTAAAAAACCAACAGTGTTTATACTCCACTCACTATAGGACCTCTTTAGTGCTAGTTTCTTTTCCTCTCGCTGACTCTAACGAGTTCCTAACACTTATACAAAGTGAAGTGTATACATTAAGTAATGAGTGTGATTAATGAGATCAATTTAACTTCCATACAGTTTGAATTATTCTGCTTATTGCAATTTCTTAAAGGGGCATTATGGAAGTTTGACAGCCAAAACATGTATAGAAATAATAAATGTTTTCTTCATACATTCTCCTGTAATGCCCTGGTCCTGTAGAGTGAGCCCTGGCATTTTTAAGCCGGGCGTACACTGTGCGACTTTTTCACTTTTTTGAGCCGATTTTCCAGTCGTGCGAGAATCCACGACATCGGGGCGAGTTTTGCGCCGAGCGGTCGTGTAGTGTACAGGGGGTTACGAGAGGTGATTAACACCACGTGACCAGCTGCCGATCAGCAGTCGTGAGGTCGCACGGACTTCTGGCGTGTTTAATATTTCGCTCGTCCCTCGTGAGGGTATCGCACTGTGGAAGCGGCGCTGCGAGCAGCTGCGACCCAAAATGTATCAGAACCACTCACGGCGCACGCGCAATCCTGCATCAACACCGCTCCCCGCTATTTCCCTAATAACACACGTTGTTTGTTTTAATTTCTACACGTTTTTTTACTCACAAAGATTGTCAAGAAAGCGTGTTTGTCGTGTTCATGTCAAATTAAACTGATCACAAAACACAGATTTACTTTCTTTATTTCGTTTTCCTAATCCAACCCCCATAAATCCCCGTGTGTCCTCCTGCAGCACTCCCAAAGAACAACAGGCAAAACAAGACCAAAAAGTCTAACGTGTTGAGTAAAAACTGCTATTTTTAGCATATTTTTAGGGCCGACGTGTTGCTACCAGACGTACAATGTGAGCAGTCAGGTCGCATCCAAGAACTGGGTCGTACAGTGTGAGCGCCTGGCTCGTGAGATCTGCCCTGCGAGGAAGTCGTACAGTTTGAGCTGAAGCTGAGTGCTACGAGTGAAAAAGTTGCACAGTGTACGCCCGGCTTTACTGTGATTGCCTGTTTTTCTGTAAAATCACAAAAAAAGAGAGTTGCTCGGGTCGAGCAGGCTGCTTCATGCACGTTCACGCTCAGGCATAGCCCGTAGCATTTGCTATCCGTAGATTTAGCTGCAGAGAGCGAGGTAGTGCCAACTCAGCGACTTTGTCGCTGTTCCCAACGCCTAGTGACAAACCTAGCTACATTTCTGAGAACCCTTAGCTACTTTCTGTAGTACTTTCTTCTAGATATTTCCTGCAAATTACCAACAAAATAGCCATTTTCACTCCAAACCGTTCTTTGGTTTGACATTGTTTCAGGTGTCATCAAGGATATAAAAGTTACGTATACTGTGAATATTACTAGAGTGTAGCTCACCTTGTAAAATGTTGGACTCCCATGCTGCAGACCTGGGTTTGATTCTGGGTGTGAACATAGTTCATTTAGAGTTTATTTTTTACATTAATGGTGTATTTTTTACAGTAAGATGCCCAAATTTTTATTTGAGACTTGCTGAACGGCATTGAATTCACAGATAAAAAAAGATGTGGGTTCAACTTTCATTTTGGAACAATTTTTCAAGCAAGGGAAGGGAATGATCTGTGAAGCTGACGGACTGACCCATCTTAAACTTTTGTCGGCTGTGCTGAAGAGAAAGGTACAGAACCAAATTATTTAAGTAATTAGCTGTGCGTTCTCCTGTCCTCTGTCATCCGGGCCGCGCGCACACACACACACACACACACACACACACACACACACACACACACACACACACACAGGACTGTCTCAGCTGTTATGTTCGTAAAGGAGTGTGCACGTACAGCGTGCCGCCTCGTGCTACTATTGAAGCTGCCGTTACGCTTTTGGCCTGAGGGGGCAATCGCGAGCATGAAAATTCAAAAGTCCGTAAAGTCCCTTTAAAGACACTTAAACCATGTTATGAAGTTAATGTTTAAAATGCAGAAACATGAGTATCATCTGGGTTTGCATCACCGATTTATTCAGAGCTTCTACATCAGTTTTCATGTCTCAGCAATCTTTCTTTCTGTTCTTTCTGGGGTGTTTTCCTTCACGCTGCATTTTGTTGCTTTGGTCGCTGACATTCGGCTGTTTCTGATGGTTCAGAGAGACGTGTGCGTACAAAAACACTGTGTACCCATGATCCTTTCAAAGATGAGTTTCCATGGTGAGGTTCCATGAGATGGCAACCAGGGGCATTTTCGGATACACACGTGAAAGTGTGTGTGTGTGTGTGTGTGTGTGTGTGTGTGCGTGTGTGTGTGTGTGTGTGTGTGTGTGTGTGTGTGTGTGTGTGTGTGTGTGTGTGTGTTGCTGTTTTGGGGAAAATAAAACCGGAGCAACAAGGTCGGATTTGACAGTAAGATTGAATTATTGCATCCTGGGCCGCTCACAGATCAAGCCGTCATAACTTATGCATTAAAGATTCAGTTTTCAACCAGGAAGAAACACTCAGCCAAACAGATGTTTAGAAATATGGACGGAGACAGATAAATGTGACAATTTAAATACACATTCATAAGTTTACGCCACCTCCCAGCTGGTGCAGGATGAGGGTGTCAACAGGGAGTTTGCATTTATTATTTTCCATCTCCTGGCCCAGAATGAGGATCTTTCTTCCAGCTGTAAATGATTTAGTTTTTATATGTTTAACAGATACTGGTTATGAGAGGAGACCAGCAATGTGTTTTCAAAAGTTGTTTTGGGTAAATAAAGAGTATAAAAATCTTTATGTGTTCACTAAGTCTAGGATGCATAAAGGATGGTATTTGTGTAATTGTGTGAATGATGTACAAAAACCTGAAGAACTTGTTGTTCTGGTGAGTAAAATATAAATCACAATGATATAATACATAAAATGAATATAAAATAAAACAATAAAAAGCACATGTTCAACTAATAGAAGTGCATTACGGAATGCAAAATCCACCAGATATTCATAAAAGCAGGATGGATGGATGGTTGGCTGAGAGGATGGATGGATGATGGACAGATGGATGATGAAGGGTGAATGGATGGATGGATGGATGGATGGATGGATGGATGAGAGGATTGGTGATGGATGGATGATGGATGGATGGATGAAGATCAATGGATGGATGGATGAGAGGATTGGTGATGGATGGATGATAAATGATGGATGGATGAAGATCAATGGATGGATGGATGGATGGATGAGAGGATTGGTGATGGATGGATGAGAGGATTGGTGATGGATGGATGGATGGATGGATGGATGGATGGATGAGAAGATTGGTGATGGATGGATGGATGAGAGGATTGGTGATGGATGGATGATTAACGATGGATGGATGAAGATCAATGGATGGATGGATGAGAGGATTGGTGATGGATGGATGATGAATGATGGATGGATGAAGATCAAGGATGGATGGATGGATGGATGATTGGGTGAGAGGATGGATGGATGGATGAGAGGATTGGTGATGGATGGATGATGGATGGATGATAAATGATGGATGGATGAAGATCAATGGATGGATGGATCGATGATTGGGTGAGAGGATGGATGGATGGATGGATGGATGGGTGAGAGGATAGATGATGGATGGATGATGAATGATGGATGGATGAAGCTCAATGGATGGATTGATGGATGGATGATGAATGATGGATGGATTGATTGATGGATTATTAAACTAATAATACATTAAAATGTATTATTATTATTATTATTATTATTATTATTATTGCATCAACATATTTAACCCTCTTTGAACCTTTACACAAGGCAGGAGCGCAGAGCGATACCTGTAGCCGACTGTGAAACAGAATTACTTTGCATTAACAGAGTTACACGTGGTTATTCACTATCAGCCATGTTTAAAAAATAGCAGTGCAGATCTTCAGGGGCAGCGTCACCATTTTTCCATATGAGCTGTAATAAAACGACAGAGGCAGGGGTAATCTCTCTGTCGTGCATCAGCAGCCGGGCAGCCACATATCTGACCGAGTGTCTGACTACATTTCCACATAAAGTAGAAATGCTGCTGATATCAAAAGTAATCCGTTTCAATTGAAGGGAGCGTCTCCTCCACATGGACTGAGTCAGGAAAATGGTGCAAAAAACATAGAAATCTGCAGAATTTCTGCTGATAATTCAAGTATGAATTGAGAAGGAAATTTATCATCCAGACGTCTTTGCATCAAGTCTTTTTAATAGTGTGACAGGAAATACACCCATTACCTGGAAGGAGAACAGAGATGAGATCCTCAAAAGTAGTTGTAATAAGTTGTGGAGTTTACTTGGAGACATTCAGATGTATTCATGGGACAGACCCAGACACAACAGCGATTACACAATTACACAGTGATCAGCACGGATCAGAGAAGACACCTGAGGGGAGGGGTGAGTGTTTGCATTCAAATTGCTGTTTGCAGATTCGCCATAACAGCTTTAATATGCAGGAAAATTGAAGTTTATGGAATTTTTCAAACACTTACAACCCCCCACCCCCACCCCCCACCCCCCCACCCCCTTCAAAATAAGCTCACTCCCACCTGCTCCTCACTCTCCAACCTGCTGATGTCCGCCTGGCAACCCGGAGACACCTCCAGCCAGCTGCCAAACATCTGGTTCCACAGGAAAGAGTCACATCCAATCTAGTACTTGTTAGGCACCCCCTCCAGCACACACACACACACACACACACACACGCCATCCCTCTCTGTGCGTGTCCACTCATTCTGTTTGAAATATAGATAAGCTGTCAGCGGCCGGTCTCCAGCTGTCCAAGGCGGCTCCTGACATGCATGTTTAAACCCTGTCACCAGAGATGCCCGCGGGGGCGGGGTCACTTTCCAGCCTAGTCCAGAGGTCAACCGGGCCTAAACGTGCAATAGCAGATCTGTGCACAAAAAAGGGACATGAATTACCTAAGATAAATTTACTGTGGTATGGATGAAAATAACTGTTTACTGCTTTAATGCAAACATCAAATAAAAAAAACATCTGCTGTTGATTTGGTTATAATGCCCATTTTTATGAATTGATGATGGGGAAAAAAATCACATTAAGTGCTCTAAAGCTAATACATGACTCAAACAAGTACCCTCATTTCTCCACTTGATCATCACTTAGTCTTTGATTACTCACCTCCTTTTAACCGCTAATTTCGCAAATCACGCTTTAACTAATTGCACACAGTCACAGTATTTTTAATCCCCTGCTGTGAAGAGGCCATCAGTCTAAACCCACATAACAAAAATCTGTTTCATGTAACTAGTTATTATTCTGACACCAGCTGAGTTTGTGGACATGAGGAAGCGCTTCCCTGGGACAGATTTTACCATCAGTCCTTCCAGGTCATGATATTTTCTGATCGCTGTCGACACGCCACAAAAACACATTCGAGTAAATTAGGAAAATAATCTTCTTTTCAAAGGAGTGTGACAAGCCTCGTGAAGAAAATCTGATATTTTGTCCCCTGACTTGTTTTTATAGCTACCAGAGCATCTGTAAGAACATCTGCATCGTCTCTTGGGGTGTTCCGCAGTAGAACATCAACAAAACTGAGAAAACATACATTTAATGAATATCTGTTGGTGGAATATTTTTTATTAACACGCTGACAAATGCGTAGAGTCACAGCCACCGCCCTCTTGATGTTTTCATGAGTTGTTATGGAAACATGAGATGCTGCTGACTGCATCACAGCTTTTACTCAGATTAAAATCATGACATCCATCAGATGTTTGTCCTAATAATTATAATCTCACCTCTCTGGAAGAATTATTTTCATCATTTTAATGTTAAAAATGAAGAAACATTTTTTATCTGTTTGTTTTTTTTACGTGTCACTTTCATCCAGGTAAAAGGAGCAAACGTTGTCGCTGCGCAGAGAGCCTCAAACCTCAGTGATCAGAAAATTAGACGTTGCATTTATTAGGCTGCTGCTGCATTAATGAGCGGATGGATTACTGCGTGTTTAAACATGATAAGACAGATCCAATTACAAGACTACAGCAGCAGCGTCTCTTTGGCAAAAAGTGAAGGGACAGTGAGGACACGGAAGGAATTCATTAAAGGGTGATTTTAACTCTGACTAAAAAAACAATGAAAAGTTTTCTTTTGTGTATTTGCTGTTGATTTGGGGCTGAAAGGGCTCTAATGTTTTATTAGGACATAATGAAAGTTAATGTAATAATGATTTTTTTAATTGAAACATGCTCATGTTTTTTTCCATGTTTTCTTGTGGTTAAAGTGTGAAGGGAGGATAGAGATGCACTGATGCTGGTGAAGGTTCTCAGTCATTTGGGCCATGGTACTCCCAAAAAAAGAAGGTACCTGGACTTCTTTGATTTCTTGAAGATGTTTAGCTTCTCATCCGAGGAGCTTTGTCAATTTCGACTGGAACATGGGAGTCAAGCTGTAGCTGTCTGTTGTTGCTTAACGAGCTGAGACTACCTTTGAAGGTGTGACCTAGACTGAGCTCTAAAACCTAATCCTAAAACACTTTCAGTCTAGGTCACACTCTCCATCTTCTAATTAAAACAACCATTCAAACACAATAGGGGCTAACGACGTCAATGACTCATTGGGGGTAAAGGAAGAGGGGTATTCATAGGTAGTTTCATCTCATTAAGCAACAACAGACCACTACATTTTATTGGGTTGACCTTTTCAGGGAACGGGCCAGGAAGGCTGCTGGAATTGTTCTATTCCCTGTTGCTGCTTGACCTTCACATCAGCTGGTCACCATTGATGTGAATCGTGCTGAGTCTCCTGCCGTAGATATCAGTCTAATCTTTATAAGGCATTTTCACAGAGACGAGGCAGAACCCAATGAGATCTAGTGACTATTTTTTCAATGATGGGAGTAAAATTTGGATTTATGACCTACGCACCACCACTCGAGGAATTTTTTGCCCCCCACTCACACACCATCATTGACTTCCACTCGTTTCAGTGACTGGATCGTGCCTAACCCTATCCCCACCTCTAACCATAACCAGTCTACTCCTAACCCTAACCTTAACTAAAACTTAATTCACACCATACCTCTAAAAATGTTAAGTAGAGCTCTGTCACATTGTCCCAAATTGAGGACCAGCAAAATGTCCTCACTTTGCTACCAGTGTCCAGTTTGCAGGTAAAAAACTTGTTTTGGTCCTCACTTTTATGTATAGACCGGTACACACACACACACACACACACACACACACACACACACACACACACACACACACACACACACACACACACACACACACACACACACACACACACACACACACACACACACACCAAAAGCTGAATTCATGAAAAGTTTGGAATTTAAGAATTCCTATGAAAAGTTATAAAACTGCTATTAAAGTTATAGAAATCTATACAAGTTTTTTTTTCATTGACGTTGCTCATAACACTGCTGCATTAATAACCACATGTGTTGTTTTTTTTTGTTTTTGTTTTTTGTTTTGTATTCAGACAGTTTAGCATGGTCCTTGTATTTTCAACTATAATCTGGCTCAATAAGAAACCCCCCAACACTCTTAAACATTGTATTTTCATTCATAGTCACTCATTCTGCCTGTTTTGTCGTTTTCATTCCGGGATTAAACAGATTTATATCAAAGGTGTCCTAACTTTTTAGGGCAACAATCAAAAATGTCAAATTGAAAGGAGTCAGCAGCCACACAAAGCTAAGCTCCCTTGGATAAAATCTCTTTCTAATCCTCTAAACTGAGTTAGCTTTGACAGTGGAAGTATTTCGGATTCGAACGTGTGTGTGTGTGCACGTGTGTGTGTGTGTGTGTGCACGTGTGTGTGTGTGTGCACGTGTGTGTGTGTGCGCGCGCCTGCGTGCACTTGTGTGCATGTGTGTGTGTGTGTTGTGTGTGTGTGGTTGATTCTCTCCTGAGTGTCTCTTATCGCCGCTGCAGCTCCCTGACTTTCACCACCGCTCTCGCCTGCGTCTCTCCACCCCAGTGGTGTCACTCCGTTTTCGGTGCGCCCTCACGCCTCGCCCCGCGACCTTGAGCGTGTAAGTCACGAGGGATGTAGAGCAGTTTTACCAAGAGCACACGGGGGTTTTTGCAAGTGTAAACAGCTTATTCTCAGCTGGCCCACTGGCTGCTCAGCTCAGCTCACAGTCAACAGGTGCGGGATAATGTTTATTCGTGCGCGCAGCCGCCGCATTCCCCTGACAGACTCAACGCCCTGAGCCAAGCAGCTTCCTCTCTTCCACTTCCTTCCCTCCTCTGCTCAGAGTCTCTCTGCGTTGTCACCAAAGACATGCTGACTCCTGCAGAGCGCTGACAGAAACCTGGTGTTGATCTCACCTGAGTGATCCACGTTGGCCTGGCAGGGAACCAACTCTAGGCCTCATCAGCTGACACCTTAAAAAACGGTTGCTTTACTATATCTGCCAGGCGGGGAAGGCTGACGAATGATCTAGAAGTGAAGAGAAGAGGAGGGAGAAGGGGCAGGATGTGGCGAACACTGACAATGTCTGTATTTGAGGGAGCCGGTGGACATGTGAGAGATGTCTTCAATTGAGTGTGCACGGGTCCTAAATGGGTTTTCAGGGAGGGGGAAATAAAAGACCCTGTCATCCTCCCCCCCTTTCTTCCAGCCACCTCTCGTCCCTCTATTATTAAGGCCCGGTAATGAAATGTGGAGTGTGTTGTATTGGTGCCTGGGCCCCGGCAAACTGTATTAGTGTGTAAATGGTGTAGCTGTAATGAGAAAGCACTCAGGCCAGCTGGGTGGACTGGACCTTGGTGTGTGTGTGTGTGTGTGTGTGTGTGTGTGTGTGTGTGTGTGCGTGCGTGCGTGCGTGCGTGCATGTGTGCGTGCGTGCGTGCGTGCGTGTGTGTGTGTGTGTGTGTGTGAGCGAGCGAGCCTGTGCATCACATGAATAACAAAGGACGGGCCACCAGGTCCTTCTGTCTCTATGGCCAATCTTGTGATTGGAAAAGGAGAAGGTTGGAAAACCCGTTTTGGTGGAAGAATCCGTGTCTCCATGTGGCCCACTCCTAGTAAAATGATTTATGGTCCATCTCTCATAAAACTGACTTCATCAAATCTGTAGCTGCATTTAAATCAATCTAATCTTTTAGAGAAACAGTTGTAATTACCGCTGATCCTCGGGGCACAAAGAGGTGCGGCTTTAAAATCTGCTCGAACATTCACCTTGATCCTGAGCTGTAATTAGCTTCTGAGAAGCTGTCAAGCACAAAAACCGGCGCAGCTTTGGATCACGAGAAGCACAATCTGTCTGCCTTTTCTGTTTTAACATCCCAAAAGACACGCTTCTATCGTTTACACGGTCTCCTTGCATTATGCATGGGTCATACAAATGGTCTGCACTCCTGGCTGCTCCTGGGTTTAGTGTGAATGTGGCTGAGTGACATTGTTTCATTTGTTCTGGTCAGGAGGAAGACAGACAACTCACACACGCTCCATCCTGCTGATGGTCTGTTCAAGGCTGGGTTTTTAAAATATATTTTCCCTTCTTTGCAGATCTGTTGCCCAAATCGGTGGAAAGTGTTTTTATCTTCCAAGAGGCGAGCGAGGCTGAGCCGACCGTGGTGACAGCGACATATGACGCTATCGTAGTGGAGCAGTGGACCATCATTGATGTGAGTGGAACGATTTGCCTCTTTGTCACAGATGTTACAGTCTCTGATACGGGCACATGGTACATCTAAATCATGCATGAGGTTACACCTGAGGTGAATTTTGTTTTTCTGACCTCCTGACTTCCATTATTTAAGATACAACGTTCGAAATGACTTGATCTTCTACTGTGACGAGCTTCATCGTTATTGGAAAGCAAGTGTCCAATACTGGACCTCCAGGGCCACCGTCCTGCCTATTCATGTTCAGAAGTTTCACCTTACCTGGTTTTAAGTGGCAGGTAATCAGTGACAGAGGAGTAAAGTACCCACCACGCAAGCAGGTGGTTGCAGGTTGGAGTCCTGTCTGTCACAGTTTTTGTGTCCTTGGGCAAAACACTTGAAGATAAACTTCACTGAAAAATAAATTTTTAATGATTATTCCTGATTACAATCAGTCACTCTGACTTTTTCATGCATGCTAATCACGAAAATAGTCTCCTACACCTATCTCCTGCATTAGCTTCTGATAGAAAATAGAGGGTGAAACTCTAGGACTTGAAAATCCTGACGGATCTACGTCACACTGCCACCTAACATTCATTGACTCACCCATCTCGACTCACAACGGGGAAGGCCGTAGTTGGTTTAGCGTACAGAAAACACAGGAGAGCGTCTCGGCTAGTAGAAGCTAACCGTTAGCATTAGCAACTCCACCACACAGCAGAACTTCTTCAGGCTTGTGTTATTTGTGGAGATAAAACATCAACAGAGCAAACTAAATCAGTGGTAGAGTCGCATTGTTGTTAGCCAATCAGAGGCGAGATGCTGATGTTGTGGTCAACAGTATCAAATGCTTTTTTTAGATCTAGAAAAACTCCAAGTGCATACCTTTTGTTATCCATACATTCAGTTATTTCTTCCATTAAATCCATCAATGCCAAAACTGTTGATCTGTTATTTCTAAACCCACACTGGCAATTTGCCAACAGATCACGTTTATCCACAAAGTTATCAAGTCTTTTTAGAAATAGTATTTCCAGTATCTTAGAAAACTGGCAGAGTACCGACACTGGTCTATAATTTGTATGACTTGACTGGAAAGACTTGTGACTTACTTGTGACTTGCAAAGCAGTGACTTGGTCACACCTCTACTACTTAGTATGTGTGTTAATTAGCAACAAGCTGTTTATTTTCAGTTAACAAACCACTATGAATGGCTTATTTTGATAAAACTCAATTTATGGCCTGTTAATGTTATATTATGGCATTAGTAATAAGCTGTTAATAAGTGCTTAGTAATGACTAGTTCAGACTTAGTAGTCCACTAACATGCATATTAATTGGCAGCTAAATAATGATTAATTTGTGTTCCCTAAACTAAAGTGTTACCAACATTTTGAAATGTAATCCAACAAAAACTTATATCCAGGCTCATTTCCTGTAAAGAAACAAAAAAAATCTGGCTTATACTTAATGGCTAACAAAAAAAAAACTGTTAACACATTCATCACAGAGGTGCCATTGAAACTGCTGCAGAAATTCTGAAATAACTCTGAAGGTTCTTGCTGAATATCATGAAAATAACAAAGCAGAGGAGAAAATGTAGCTACAATAATAACTGGGAGCAGCAGCATGAAGGAGACCTGGTGCTTGGTGGAGCTTATTGTGTTTGGTGCACATGTATGTGGTTGGAGAGAAGGATTTATCAAGTATCTAGTCACTTTGGTCCTCTTTAGGTCATTAATGCTGGGTTTTTAAATCCAGACTGGTTCTGTTTCTGTGCTGACGTGTACAGCCGGTCGGGCTGGGCTGGTGTTGGATTCTTACTTATAAAAGAAAAAACAAAACTGAAAAACTGCTTCAGTTCAACTTCTATTAAAATAATGACCCCCTTGCTTCAAAGCCAACCTGCCTTCCAACAATCCAGAAGAGAAATCTCACTAATCGGACTTCATGGGGACTCGTGTTGTGTCTGCTTATCTTATCAGGACCAAACAAGTCTTTATCTGAAGAGCGATTAGCGTCTCTCCTCAACAAGTTCCAAGTTCAAAATTGATTTCTGTCGCGAGAAAAAAATATTAGCAGCCATTTTGTGTTCTTTCATCAGTACAGGTGTGTGTGTGTGTGTGTGTGTGTGTGTGTGTGTATGTGTATTCATGTTTTGCACCTGCAGCCAAAGGCGTCTGTCATTTCCAAGTGTTCGATTTTGGTTTTGTGTGTCTGAGTGTGAAGATGCTATCTCTGTAATTGAATGTAGACTTTTTGTGGCTTGTGGTTGTCCATGTGTGAAAGGAGACTTTTGTCCTTCCAAAATCTCTCTCTCTCTCTCTCTCTCTCTCTCTCTCTCTCTCTCTCTCTCTCTCTCTCTCTCTCTCTCTCTCTCTCTCTCTCTCTCTCTCTCTCTCTCTCTCTCTCTCTCTCTCTCTCTCTCTCTCTCTCTCTCTCTCTCTCTCTCTCTCTCTCTCTCTCCCTCTCTCTCCCTCTCTCTCTCTCTGACTGACCACCCTGGTGCCGATGGCCTCACATGCCAATAGGGAGAGCTCCTGCAGTAGGAACTGAACTGAATGGTAATACTGTTACAGTTAAACGGATTTCAAGTCTTCCTCGGAAACAGCAAACAGGAATGATGCCAAACCTTCACCAGTGTTCCAGGAGATCCAATCAAAACCTGTTTCACCCGAGTGATCCGCACGATGCCATTTCAGATTGACAAATGCTGCACTTCATCCTCATTATCTGGAATAACTGCCTGAAATTGATATGCAAAGCACCCTCAGCTTATTATGGTTTCAGCGCCGTATTCATTAAGAATTACAAAACGAATATTAATTACAGTTACGTTTTTTCCCCCTCATCTGTAGTTACGTCTTCGTCTTTTCTCCTGATTCTTCTTTAAGGCATCAAACAGTGCAACAGGTGGTTCCATGTATGAAGCTGGGAGAAGATTCGACTGCGAGCGCGTAATCATTTATATTGTTGTGAAGTGGGAATGTGCTGTCTTTTAATCTGGGACAGATCATCAGAGAAGGCAGAATCTGAGATTTCATTGTTTCATTCAGAATCAAGATGGAAGTTAAAAGAAAATTAGCATCTGAAAATAGTTGAGCTTCAACAGGTGTTTAGAATGTCTCGTATTACTCGAATAATAATCAGATCAGACTTATTTTGACACCAGTTATGATAGTTCTCTGGTCTCACATGAAGTGACCTCAGTAGTTTTATTCTTGACATTTTCAGTACCTTCCAGAATGAGTTGTTTCAGGGCTTTGTCACTTTAAAAAAACAAGCTGGAGGTGGCCACACCCACCCAGCCCCTGAATAACTGCTAAGAGGTGGAGAGCTCGAAGATACTGGAGGGGCTTGGAGTAGAGCCTGCGTCTAGTACTGTATTACTCAAACTTGACCCACATTGTTTTTGATTTCCTACCTAATACTGAGTTTAGGGCCCAGAATAAAGACACAAGCACAGTCTCACTGAGTGATGATGATTGTGATGGAGTTTCAGAACCAATACAACTATTATTCCTTTAATGATTTTTCATTTCTAGATTTTTTTTTAAATCTTTTTAGGCCTGAATTCTCTGGTGCACAAAAGACAAGAGGAAGCATTTTTCTCCAAATAGCTGTCTTAAAGCTTCTTTCCGGATTATTTCTCTTATCCGATGCCACCATCTAGTGGCTGACAAGAATATCACACAAAAAAATCAGTTGCTCTGTTTAAGACTGCGACTTCACGTTTCTGTTTATAAATGTGCTTCTGTAGCCAACAAACCGAGCTAAAACACGTTGTTTTACAAGTATTATTCTCATGGCTTGTTGTGTTTTCATATATTTATATTTTAGAGACTTACTTGTCCGTGAAATGTTCATCAACTCTGCATCAGCCGAGGTATTCCTTAAATTTGAAGCAAGTAAGCGGTTGTCGAACGCTATTGGTTAGTTCTGGTCGGCGCTCAGTTTCCTATTGCACAGAGCTCTGCAGGGCAGGGGGCATGGTTAGAAAAAAATTTCAAATTAAAAAAAGATGTATCGCTTACATTTTATCACAGTACATGATGAGACAATCACTTTTACGGATTTCTGAAAAATCATACATCATTTCTGAAAGGGGAAAACTCCGTAAAACAGCTTTAAACTAAGACACTTTTAAAATGATAGTCAGAATGTAATAAATCAGTTTCATTATCTAATGTAATTCTATGACAATGGAACTTTGATAAAGAAATAAAATTGGTCCTTGCCACCTGTGGATCCTCCACCAGGGGGCAGTATACATGTATAGGACTGGGCGTGGCAGGTTTCTGATAAAGGTAATAATCCCGTTGCTCCATCTGGATGCTTTATTACTTACTTTTTAATTCCTGCATCATACAAGTTCTTAATTTTAGATATTAGTTTTATTTTGTCTTCTAGTAAAATTTTTGTGAGGATAAATTTGCGATTTTGAAACCATCAACATTTTACATGAGTTAAACCTGGAAATAGAATAAAATGTAAAACTTATTGAGAACAACATTAAAATAAATGAAAAAAATCTAATATAAAACATTTATTTCAGCTTTTTAGGTTTATAAAACAGCTCTCTGATATTATCAGAGGTGAACAACACGGATGACTGAAGCCTTATAAAAATGACTTGAATAAGAATCACAGAGTAAAGGTGGTGAAGTGTGAGAATGAATAACTCATCAAGAGTCTCAGCTAAGAAACTCCAATTAGGACGGCTTCTCATCCTGTGTGTCCTGGGGGAAAATCAATAGAGGAACACAGGAGCTTCCTTCTAACTAATGTCCTCCTTCTGATCACAGAGCTTCACAGAAGCAATAACCAGACAAAACGTATTCGCCTCCAGACTCCAGCCTTTGCCTGTCTGTTTGTTCACCACCAGCTGCTGCAGGAACTTTACTTAACCTGATAGATGGAGTGTGTTAGCAGGATGCTGTTCTCTAGATGAAACAGCCAAAAATAACACCCATCTTTGTGTTTTATTCCAAATTTTCAATAATCAGCTTGGTACAGCCGTGCATGGGGAGTCCAACGTTTTCAAGATACTCTGAAGGTTGTTTTTCATACCTTTTTGCTGTTGTTTGATCTCTTTTAAAAAGCTCCATCATCCACTTGAGCTCTGCCCATTATGTCGGGTCCATTATGGCACACAACAGTTTTTGGGTTTTTTGTCTCTTGAGATTCACAAATAGATGTAAAATGCTGTGGAAAAGATTTTAAAACACATTTGGATACTTGGACCTGATAATGCAGCTGCAGGAAAAACAACCTCCTTCTGGTTAGAAGGAGGTTTTATGTTAACTGATTATATGTTCCAAAACTAGAAAGACTTTTTTTCCTGGACTTTTCATTGAATAAAATCCTCTTAGTGCTGCAGGAGGCAAATGGAAAAATACAAATAAATCTTGAGAGCACAGGTGATAGGATCTAAAAATGAATTAACATCAAGATCCAGCAAATAGAGTTAAATCGAAGAAGCATAAATACCGTATAGAATTCACTATTATATTAAAGCTTAAGTAAGTGGGTTAATCTAAAAAATAAAGGCTGTGTAACTGGGGAGTCCATGCTGGTTGATCTTCTACAAATATGCTGCTGTAGAGTAGTTTCTGAATTTTACTGGACAGTACAAAAAGTACTGCATAAATAAGGAGTACTACTGTGATTTCATCTCAATTATTCAAGAATTCATAATAGAAAAAGATGGGACCAAGGACAAAACCCAGAGGAACCCCACAAGGCAGGATTTTTGCGTTTGAAAGAATCTGATGTGATCATTTAAACAGTTTGTCTGAAAGAAGGCTGTTTCAGCCCCAGAGTCAGATAAATTATCATAGGTTTTTATGCCACCTCACATTAACATCCCATAATCTGAAGAGTTTTTCAAGTAATGTATCAAGAATGTCAGACTGTTGCATTAATAAGTGCTGAAATCTGTAGCCACAGGAAAAAAATATTTACGCTGACATTCTTTTTTCGTTTGATTTTCCTTTCATTTGTAATTCGACGCTGAGGAGCTCCAGAGTTGTGGACAGAATGTTAGCCAGTAAACAGGAGCAACCTAGAAGTTATTTATCCTACTCCTATGAGGCCACAACATCTTTTTGTTTTGAAAATGAGCTGCATGTACTCAAATTTGACCGCAGGATGCCATTCTTACTTCATTCTTACATAATGCACCTGTAAAGAATGGGTCTTTTACATCTTACTTATGAACCATAAAATGTGAGATTCCATAGAAATATGAAATATCAATCTGATGGATCTTTGACTATTTTATCCAGAAGATCAGAACTTTTTATTGCAGGGATTAAGCTACACTTCGTACTAACTCCAAGGAAAGAGAGAGAGTCATGTTTAAAATAGTTAAGAAATGTATTTCTACACAATTTAAACAAGACTAACTTAAACACTCTGTGTACTGATGGACTAAGGTGGAGTGAGACATGATGAATGATGATGGTGTGTGTGGAGTGTTATTCAGAACCAGCGGATCCGGAGAAGCAGTTAGTTCTGAGTGGGAGTGAATGTTTCGCTCTAAACTTTAGTAGGAGATTTATAACACACATGAAACGCAATCTGTCGGTCTACGTACCCAGGGGAAGCCTCCGATCAGATCCAGAATGCCGAGGTCCTCGTGGACCCTCTTTGGTACCGAAGCCAGTAGAAAAGCAGCAGTGCCGTCCAAACTAGTCTTGGAATGCTTCCAGGTCACGATAGGTTATCACTGGTGTCTCCAAGACCCTGGAGGGGTCATGAGGTTCAGCTTTTATTCTGAAGGAACCGTTGCGGTCAGGTTTAACTTGCAACAGATTTTATCCATGTCATGTTCTGTGTCCCTTTGTTCCCCAGCCCCTCCAGTTCCCACTCCAGGTTCTCGTTTTGTGTTTCATAGCGCCCTCATGTGTCTCCTGATGTTCTCCATCCCTCTCTAGATTCCCCTTTTGGTGTCTCATAGCGCCCTCATGTGTCCTTTGTCTGCATCTCATTTATGTGTCTTCTTTTGTAGCCCTTCTGATCATTCCTCTCAGGTCCGGTGTTCATTAAGTCATCCCCAGCCCCTCCAGGTGTAGCTCCAGCCTCTTTGTCCTCAGCTCGGTGTGTGTGTGTCATTCCCCAGCTTTCTAATCATTCCCCATTCCTTATCAATCTTTATTTAGTCCTCCTTATCTGTCTAGTTATTAGATGTGTATTTTTGGCCCTCAGTCTTTAGGTTTAGTTTTGTGTTTTTTAGTCTTAGGTTTATCTGCCCTCCTCTGTTCTGTTCCCCATTTAGATAATATTATGCACCTGCTTTCCCTCCAGCCTTCACTCCACACACCTGCTGCCTGTTTCCCTAATTGCTCCTCTGTGTGTATATAAGCCTTGTCTTGTCATTCAGTGTTTGTTGGTCCACTGAATTCGTCAGCGTGTTTCTGTCCTCC
This sequence comes from Nothobranchius furzeri, assembly GCF_043380555.1. Classification (NCBI taxonomy): domain Eukaryota; kingdom Metazoa; phylum Chordata; class Actinopteri; order Cyprinodontiformes; family Nothobranchiidae; genus Nothobranchius; species Nothobranchius furzeri. Next base: position 62,515,455 of record NC_091745.1, on the reverse strand, counting down.
TCGTGTCCTCCTGTTCCGTCCCCACGAATTAGTTTTCCGTTTGTTCTGGTAAGGTTTATGTTTGGTTCGTTTAAGTGCCCTTTTGGATTTTGGCACCTCCTCTTTTAAAATAAAAGATTATTTTTATTTTTGAAAACTCCTCCTGCCTCGAGTCATTCTAGGTTCTGCATTTTGGTTTCCACCTACTCCGTCCTGACCGTGACAATCCAGCTTGTCGAGGTTCTTTTGGCTGAAGAGGAAGTCCAGATGGCCTGTTCGAGACTTCTCTAGAACTCTTGAACTAAGGAAAGGTGGCATGGGATAGTTTTTATAATTGTCATATTTTGGTTTACTGGCAAGTCAGAGTTTGACATGCAAAAGAGGGTTTAAACAAACACCACAGAAAATCACGCCTAGCCAGAAACGAAGGTTCTGATTGGGTCAGACAAAAGAAAATGTGCCGTGTGACTTTAGCATTACGTGTTATTAGTGTCTAGTGCAAATTTCCAAGATTATAATAACTTGTAAAATACTACTGATCACAGGATTATAAAATCAAGTAATAAACATTGTCTTTTCACAGATTGATTGAACGTTGGGCTCACATTGTTATTGGTAATTAACAAAGTTGTTGATTATGTATTTATCAAAATAGTTCGTCGTCTTCGCTTGGTAACAAAAGTGAAGCATTTCAGATGAGCAGAGTGCATGAAAGACCTTGGTCACTATCTCATGTAGATTAGCCTGTCAGCGACTTTATTTCTCTGCTCAAGCAGACGCAGCAGGTCAAAAACAGGACATTCATGACGCTACACACCTTTAAATGTTACTGGTGTCAGTTGTATGAGAAACAAGCACTGCCAGAAAGGAAGAGTTGTTCTGTCAAGATATGTGTATTAGCAAAAGGAGATGTTATCAGAACATATCTTAAGTTCTTGCAAGAAGTTTTACTTATGTATTTTTTGTTCTGATGAAGCTCTGGTTATGTGAGATAGGGTCAAAACGGTGTTCAGCTTGATGCACAGATAAGAACTTCAGTAAAAGTGGAAAAATGTAGAAAAAGCATCAAAATGTTTCTGAAGGATGAATTAGCTGTACACAAACAGCATTTTTGTGATACACAAGTGAGTTTATGATGCGTGTCACATCTATCTTTGTTAAAAAAATCTGTTTTCTAATTAGGTCAAACAGAAAGTTGTCTGTATTCAATTCAATTCAAAGATACTTTATGAATCCCAGAGGGAAATTAGTGATGATGAAATGACTCTTTCTGTGCTGCAGTCACCACAGCTTCATGCTCAACTGTTTAAAAAATATGAGGTCAGCTGGACTTTAACCCCTTTAGGTTTTGATTTGCAGCCTAACAGAGCCGGATCCAGAGTCAAACCTAATAAATACTTTAGGTTCAGTTAAGCGGATTGAGCTGATTTCTCTCAGTCTCTCTTCAAATCAGATCTTAAGCTTTAAAGTTCCTTTATTTTTGCTTTTGCTTTTCCTTAAGAAAGGAAACCCTTTGAAGCACATGACTAGATCAATAAACGGTTGTTGATTTTTCTTTTGAAGACTGTTGACATCACAGCAAGACTGTCAGCATTCTCTCCACCACTTAGAGCTCTGAGGGTGGATGGTGTCACACATTTTCTGATCAATTAAATTAAATTCAAAAATACTTTATTAATACCAGAGGGAAATTGATTAACAAAGCCACACCCCACAACAATCAGTGCCTCCATGAGGAGGGGGCATGTGTCCTTGCAGAAAGATATGATAAATAAAAAGTTAACGTTGATGAAGTGAACCTTTTTTTTTACTACTGCTCATCTGAAATCAGAGCGTTGTTGTCTCTCATTTAAAGAATTCTCTGCAGTGGCTTTGAAGATCAGAACTTCACAGAGCGCACAAACTAAATTATGTCTAAAATGGGATTAGGATCATGCATCCCGGCATCAGCGTGGCAGGGAAGGGATGTTTGAAGAAACGCTGTTGAGGCGTAGACAAAGACACGCAAACATGTTGTTTCCAGTCTCCAGTTAAATCAGGTTCACACAAAATCCACAGGGTCCGCTGAGTTCTGGGTGTTTGCTCAGAAAACACAGCCTGCTGTTTTGTTTAGATTCATGTTAAAGCTCAGGTGTTAATCTGAATCTAAAATCGTCTCTCGTCTGTCTGATGATGGTGTGTGAAGCTGAGGCCCGAACACGTTGTGCAGAGAGCCGATCGTTACTGCGAATCGCCTCTTCATGATATCTCTGTTCTCTCATGGTGAGGTGAGAGAAGAGCTGACCTACATAGGAAGAGAGCAATTTTCACACTTCCTGCTGCAGAAAGATGGTGTGCTTTGTGTTGGGTGATGCAGTAGCTGCTAGACAGGGGGTGTGTGAGGTTGTCACATACAGATAAAACAACAGTAAGATGTGTCTCACTTTGCTCTCAAAGTTTAATTATCATATTCAGTTAGGAATTTTTATTCAGTTTGGTTTACTTATTCTGAGCCAGTGTTGGGGTCCTGCCCTCATGAGAAAATTACTACGCAGTATTTCCTCCAAAGGACTGTGCCATCTACGCCCTGAAGCGTAGACAATAAAGCATGTTAATATCAGCGCCAGCAGGGACTCCATGTCCCATGATCCTCTGCAGCCGGCAGCAGCTTGATGATGTCATCAAGTGATGCCAAGTCTGACACGCCTCCAGTGCATACTGGCCCCTACAGAGACCGCCCGCTGGACGAGTCTATAAAGCCGAGGCGCAGAGTGGAACTCTTTCTCTTCCCATCCAGTTCATCTGTTGTAAGGAGACCCCCGCCTCTGCTCCTACCGCTCCGCACAGCGTGTGCGTGAGGCCTAGCTGCTGAGATCAACGGACCAACGCCATCTGATCTGCTCAGCCCCGGACACAGAGGGACGCCTTGTGTTCGTTCATTCAAGTTTTTTTTTCCTTTTTTTTATCTCTCTCTTTCTCTCCCGCTTCTCTAATGGTCCAAAACAAGCGGTCGACCACGTGACTGCTTTAAATTAACAGACGGTCTCTCTCTTCCGTACTAAAAGCGCCAACGGACCATCTCGAAGTAAGCTCCGTTTCTGTTATTGTTTAATATCTAAGTTTGTTTATGCTGTGGCCAGGCTGACAGACTGTTTAGATATGTAATTTGCCTTTATGACTGATCTGTTGTTTTTTTCTTGATCTTTGTGAAGCGATTTGAAGTGTTTTGATTAAGTTTACTGTGAACGTTTGCTCACACCGTCAAATACGCGTCTGATCAGGGTCCCACACCCACTGATTGTGCGTGTTTGGGAAGACAAGCTAAATTCCACACACACACACACAGTTCGATCCTATGTTCAGCCAAACAAAGGATCCGCCATTTTGTTTTCAAAACTCCCTCCAGTTTGGTAATCAGCCTATCTCTGTCATGATTCTAGGAGACTCTGGAGCGAACACACCCGGACACAGGAGAAAGTTTAACAGTTTTATTGAAAAGTTCAGCGGGTTCTCAAAATGGTGGAGGAACTCTGGACGGGTTTGCAGAGGCGGTTCTGAAGGGGAAACAGAAGGTGAGTCGAGGAGCAAAGAGACTGTTCCGATAAAAGAATTGAAGGGGGTGAGCTTACTGGTCTGCGTGGCGAGGAGTGTTTGGAGAGGAGGTGAGGTCCAGTGTGGGAGTGTGGCAGGCTGAGGTTGAGATTTTGCTGGAGGCTCGAGGGTGGACAGGCAGGTGGAGAAGAGGAGGATCCAACAGGGCGTGGATGAAAAGGCTGAAGCACCGCAGCCAGGAGGAGCACTGGGTGAAGCAGACACCACGGTTCAGGGAAGACGCTGGGAGATCCTGGGAACTCAGAAGGTCGGGACTACTGCGAGACAAAACATTACTTGTGAGAGAAACACTGGGAAGCGCAAGGAAACACAGAGCTGACCTGATTACCAAGCTGTGTGGCTTAATTATCTGGCATCTGCTTTCCTCCTCCGGCCAGCTTTAAGTGCTCCACCTTAATTGCCTCTGATCAATGGCACCTGGTGCGGCCTGCCTGTCACACCTGAGGAGAAGAGGTGAGGAACCACACACACACACAGAACCTCACAGTACCCCCCCCTCAACGGACGCCACCCGGCGGCCGACCCCGAGAGGTCGAGGCAACAGACCGCTCAAAGTCACGGATGAGGGACGGATCCAGGATAGCAGAACGAGGAACCCAGGAGCGTTCCTCAGGACCATAACCCAGCCAGTCGACCAAGTATTGGCGACCACGTCCCCGAGGTCGGACGTCCAGGATCCGGGACACAGAGAAGGCGGGATGGCCATCAACAACCCGGGCGGGCGGAGGGGGCTCGAGGATACCGGTCTGATCTGGGAAACATGAAAAACTGGGTGAACACGAAGGTGGCTAGGGAGTCTCAGACGGACAGCTGAAGGACTGATGATAGCAGCAATAGGGAAAGGGCCCAGAAACCGGGGAGACAATTTCCTGGGAGCGCCCTTGAGCGGGAAATGCTGGGATGACAGCCAGACCTCCTGACCAACGGAGTATGCGGGGGCTGAAATGCGACGCCGGTCAGCATACCTCTTGTTTTGGGCTGAGGTGCGCTGCAGGGCGGACCGAGTATGGTTCCAAACTCGTTTGCAGGCCATCATGTGAGAACGGACAGAGGGAGTGATGGAATCGGGGAAGGTGCCAGGAAGGAGAGGTGGTTGATACCCGAGTGAGGCCTCAAATGGAGACAGACCTGAGGCGGCAGAGACGTGAGTATTGTGAGAGTACTCAACCCAAGGAAGGTGGAGGCTCCATGATGTAGGGTTATCGGCACAGAGGCAACGGAGGGTGTCCTCGACTTCCTGGTTGAGCCTCTCACATTGGCCGTTTGTCTGGGGATGAAAGCCAGAAGACAAACAGGGTTCAGCCCCAATGGAGCGACAGAAGTCCTTCCACACTTTGGCGATGAATTGGGGTCCGCGGTCTGAAAGGATCTCAGATGGGATGCCATGTAGTCGGACCACGTGGAGAAACAAAAGTCGAGCGGTAGTAGCAGCTGAGGGTAGTTTGGACAGCGGGACCAGGTGACATGCCTTAGAAAAACGATCTACTATAGTGAGGACGACTGACTTGCCTTTGGAGATGGGGAGACCTAGAACTCAGATCATGAAAGAGTTTAGTGAGATGATTCATTCCTTGGAGTAACGTATCCTGTTGCTGAGACATGTTCTGGAGAGCCGTTTCGTGTCGGCCCAACAGGATGCCTTGTTCGGACAGAGCAGTGCGCAGGTGTGCCGCAGAGTCTGAATGGAGGCCAGATGATTCTGTCATGATTCTAGGAGACTCTGGAGCGAACACACCCGGACACAGGAGAAAGTTTAACAGTTTTATTGAAAAGTTCAGCGGGTTCTCAAAATGGTGGAGGAACTCTGGACGGGTTTGCAGAGGCGGTTCTGAAGGGGAAACAGAAGGTGAGTCGAGGAGCAAGGAGACTGTTCCGATAAAAGAATTGAAGGGGGTGAGCTTACTGGTCTGCGTGGCGAGGAGTGTTTGGAGAGGAGGTGAGGTCCAGTGTGGGAGTGTGGCAGGCTGAGGTTGAGATTTTGCTGGAGGCTCGAGGGTGGACAGGCAGGTGGAGAAGAGGAGGATCCAACAGGGCGTGGATGAAAAGGCTGAAGCACCGCAGCCAGGAGGAGCACTGGGTGAAGCAGACACCATGGTTCAGGGAAGACGCTGGGAGATCCTGGGAACTCAGAAGGTCGGGACTACTGCGAGACAAAACATTACTTGTGAGAGAAACACTGGGAAGCGCAAGGAAACACAGAGCTGACCTGATTACCAAGCTGTGTGGCTTAATCATCTGGCATCTGCTTTCCTCCTCCGGCCAGCTTTAAGTGCTCCACCTTAATTGCCTCTGATCAATGGCACCTGGTGCGGCCTGCCTGTCACACCTGAGGAGAAGAGGTGAGGAACCACACACACACACAGAACCTCACAATCTCTGCCTGATTACATCATCAAGCAGCCTCATCATCGCTTGATCACATCACCATCTCACCCCACCGGTCTGATTAGATTGTTAGTTCACATTATCATTCCATGGTTTCATTGCTTGTAGGGCTGCAGCTATCGAATATTTTTGTAATCGAGTACTCTATCGAATATTTTTTTCGATTAATCGAGTACTCTAATAAATTACCCTTTTGTATTTGTAAACCATTATATCAAATAGCATGTTATAATTATGAAAGACCTGTTAAAATGAGCAAGCAATTGACAGTTATTCTTCAAGTTTTATTCAAAATTAGTTTGCAAAACTTCAGCACTTCAACTTTACTTCACAGTAAACAAATGGCTGTGCAAAAAATAAGTAAACAACCTGAGCCGATTTTCCCCTCGTGCGAGAATCTGCTAGCCTGCAAGCCAGACAAAAACTAGGAGGATAACTGTTGAAGTAGCGCTGCGAGCGGCTGCGGCCCAAACAGAACCAGAACCGCTCACGGTGCATGCACAAACAGCTCGCCGGCTGTTTCCCTATTAACACACGTCCGTTTTAATTTCTACACTTTTTTGTCTCACACAATAACAAGGATTGTCGAGAAAGCATGTTTGCCGTGGTTTTGTCAAATTATACTGATCACAAAACATTTATTTACTTTCTTTCGTTTTCCTCTCATAAATACCCGTGTCCTCCTGCAGCGATCCTGAGGGACAACAAATATCAATAACAACACAATAAAAAGTCCGACGTGTTGTGTAAAAACTGCTATTTTTAGCACATTTTAAGTCCGACGTGTTGCTACCAGACGTACGGTGTGAGCTGAAACTGAGTGCTACAAACGAAAAAGTCGCACAGTGTCCGCAGAATATATAGAAAAACAGGCTAAAAAGCATTATCTTGTAGAGGCTCCGAGTCCGCTTGCAGAAGTGACATTTACAGGTGCTGCAGCATGGAGGATGTGGTGTTGTGGTAGGCTAAATCCATTTTACAGTATTTACACTGTAAATGGGCTGCATGGTGGCACAGTGGTTAGCACTGTTGCCTCGCTGCACGTAGGTCGCAGGTCCAAAACTCGCCTTTCTGCGTGGAGTTGCGTGTTCTCCCCATGCATGCGTGGGTTTCCTCCGGGTACTCCGGTTTCCCCCACAGATCACAACATGCCCTACAGGTTATAAAAAAAAAAAAAAAAACTTGTACGTCGTTTTGGATAAAAGCGTCTGCGAAATGAATAAACATAAACACTGGACTACGTTTTCCGCCTAACGACGTGAAAAATGGTCCCACATCTTGACATTTTCTGTCTTTTTCGCACTCCACCGGAGTCCACGTTGTCCGCCATGGCTTAAGAGAAAGTTAAGTTACATTCGCTACTCGCGTGTGCAGTCCAGTGGGCATGTGCGTCACTTATTTCAGTCCGGGTGAAACATGACCACAGGCGACTGCAAAGCCACGAATTAATTAAATGTGAAATAAACGAATCCTCGAGGCAGAGAATTTGACTCGAGGATTTTTTGTACTCGAATTATTCGAGGTACTCGAGGAATCGTTTCAGCCCTAATTACTTGTTGTTTGTTTGATAAAATCAGTTGGTTGATATTGATTGGCTAGCGCTTTTAAGGACCTGAGGTGATTATATTAGTTAATAAATGTTATTGCCAATTAAGTTTTGTCTCAAGTGAATTTGTCTGTGTTGGATAAGATATGACCGCTGCTCGTTAAAAGAATTTTACGAACTTTAGACAGATTGGTAGAAGTTTGGATTCATTTTTCCCCTGTAAAAAGGGGTGGTGCCCTGAGGCATATCCACGGATATCCTAATTACGTAATAAATTGGTAAATATTTCCATATTTACAAATTTTATTGATGAATCCAAAGGGCAAGTAAAGCTTACAAATTATTTGTTGGCCAATAACCACAACAACAGTTATTCTGTAACAAATCCAGTTCATATGGAGTTCAGGGTTAGGGCTCTTCTGATTCAGTCAATTATAAAAGCTGCTTAGTCAAATCTGCCTTTGATGCTTCATTTTAATGCACTCAGATAAAGCACAGTTAGAGGGGTGACAGTGGAGAGAAAAAACCCCATTTAACTGGGAGACACCTCCAGCAGAACCAGGGCGTGCAGCCTCCTAGCAGTGGTGACAGGAGTCTGAGAGGACAGGGCAAGGTCAAAAATAGATGGGTTGAATCGTTTTTGTGAAAGACAAACTAATTTCATCGACAGAAACTACAAACATGGAGCATAAATAGAGAAAAGCCTGCAGAGCTAAGAATTGTGGTCAGTATGTCATCCAGTAGTCTGAGCCTATAGCAGCATAACTAAAGGGATGAGCCAGTATAATCCAGTCTGAGTCTATAGCAGCATAACTAAAGGGATGAGCCAGGATAACCCAGTATGTCCTCCAGTCTGAGCCTATAGCTGCAGAACTAAAGGGATGAGCCAGGATAACCCAACATGTCCTCCAGTCTGAGCCTATAGCAGCATAACTAAAGGGATGAGCTTGCTAACTAGAAGATTGATTAAAAAGGAAAAGCCTGAACTCTTAAAAGCTAACAGGGTTTCTGACTCATAAACAGAAACTAAGCAGGTTCCACCATGAGGAACCTGAGAAATGAAAGCTCTACGTCCTGCTCTACTGTTAGATCCTCTAGGACAGTGGTACTCAACCTTTTTTCACTGATGTACCCCCGTGAAATATTTTTTTCAGCCAAGTACCCCTAATCAGCGCAAAAACATTTTTGGTTGTGAAAAACAAGACCTTAAATAGGTGCCTTCAGTGACTGATTTATTAAACTTTGAAACTGATAAACAAGTACAAAATTCAACCATTTGGGAAAAAAAACTATTTTGAATATTTTAAAAGTTAATACTCCATAACTAAATGTATTGGAAACATTTTTCATCACTAAAATGTGATTCTAATCAATTAATTGAAAACAGTCACCATAAAACTATTTAAAACCATAAGATTACCCATTGAAAAATCCATAAATGTGCAAAACACTGCACATTTTTTGTAGTATCTCTTGAACTATTTGGAAAAATATATATATATAACTAGAAATATATTTAAAATAAATCAAATACAGGCCAAAGAAATGATTAAGCTAATTATAATTAAAGATTTGTGCTCATAAAAAGCATATCAACATAAAGTGTTCTCTTTTGGGATCATAGTATATCTGTTCTCTAAAAGAAATCATCAACGTCATTTTAAATAGCAATTGCTAAAAACAAATGTAAATCTCTATATATATTTTTTAAAATCAAAAAGAAGACTGAAATCTTAACATTACTGCACTGATCGGAGTGTTTTTATAGACTTTTTAGTGAGACACTTGGGCTTGTGCTTCACTGAGGATCTTTTTCATCCTTGGTGGCAGGGAGGCAACTGCTGTGATCAAGCTCTTTTTTAGACACAGTCTGCTTCTCTGATGTACCCCCTGGAGTTTCTTTACGTACCCCCAGGGGTACGCGTACCCCCATTTGAGAAAGGCTGCTCTAGGAAACCAAACATGCACTCTGAGATCCAGGTGCTCTGCTGTAAACATCTGGAACAGGAAGATCTCTAATAGAAGAATGGTCATGATCTTTCAGAGCTTTTGACGTTCAAAGTAAAAAGTCAATTCAGTTCTGGATCCTACATGGAGCCAATGAAGAGATGCTGGAACTGGACAATCTGATCTCTCCTCCTAACTCTCATCAGAACTCTGGCAGCAGCACTCTGGATCTGCTGGAGGCCTCTAAAGCCTGGTTCATGCTTCTCCGTCAGCTCCTCAAGGTACAGACACCCACGGATTGACGGAAGCGTTTTGCTCTCATACTTCTCCGTCTCCTGGAGAGTGTTGCAAAGCAATTGCCCGGCAGGACCACAGAGGGCGTAGAACTGTTCTGTGGATCCTGTCATGTATCGGTCCAAGATAGTGTGTTTTTATTGTGTTTTTAATGTATATAAGAGACTTTTTAACACAGACAATTTTGTCTCTCATCCTCCTCCACCTCTTCATGCGCTCCCCGCCTCTAAACCCACATTTCCTGTCATTTCCGTCCACAAATAAAATGCTTGCTGCGCATCTTTTCACTCCTCTAGTCATGGGGAATTAAACGTTCATATTTTTAGAGTTTTTTCGCGAGATATTCTTCAAGCTTCTCTGTGTCTGCCGCTTGTTATCCTCTGCTCTCTTTATGTTTTTGAGGGCGCAATGGCGGCGCTGTAGACAACAGCAGTGTCCCGACCAATCACAAGCTTGCGTTGTCCGTCTCGACTGACGGATGTTTAGAAAAGAGAGCTCGACTCCGTCCGTCCTTGCGGAGCTCTCCGGCAGGCATGCAAGGGCGTTGCGTGTCTCCGCACTGACGCAGACGTAGAAGCATGAATCAGGCTTAAGAGAACCTTTAGAACATCCTGGTATTATAGAAATGCACCAGTAAAGCATTATAAGTAGATGGATTAGTATTCCTGCATCACTTTGAGTCAGATGGAAGATGGCAATCTTGGTAATTTATATGAGATTTAAGGAAAACTAAGGATCCTCACTTTTGGGCTGGAGGATAAATCTATTAGATGGAAGTGCATCAGGATGTTTGATTTCTAACAAAATTGTATGAATGAATGAATGAATGAATGAATGAATGAATGAATGAATAAATAAATAAATAAATAAATAAATAAATAAATAAATAAATAACAACAGAAGTCTCACTTTACCTCAAAGGGGATCCTGTAAAATTGTATTTTTATTTATTGAGCCGTCTACAGTAAACTTTGCATTTGCACCTAACAAAAACATGTTTATGCCATTATTAAATATATTCACTCATATGAAGCGTACACTGAGAAACTGTTTCCCTTCTGCCAGAAGGAAATCATCAAAATAATCTGGAGTTTCCTGTTTAATGTGGAGCTCCACGGATCCCAGCGTCTGCAGCCAGAGCGCCTTCTCTAACAGACGCACAGGGTTTTAACTTTCAGACAAAAACAATCATTTTTCACATGTTGATGTTCCTCCTAAGAGGACCCCCACACACACACACACACACACACACCACACACACACGTTTTAGATGGTTTCATTCAGAAAACAGGAGAGTCACATTTATAAATCAGAAGGATGGGGACAGTTTTTTCTTCAGGTTGAAGCAGAAAAACAGTTTCTCTATTGTTGTTGTTTTTATTTATCTATAAACTATAAACCGAATTTCAACAAAGGGCTGGGCATGAACATGCGTAGAGGTCCTTTGTTATTGTTCCAGAGACAAAAACATGACAAATAAACCCTTTAGATAAAGTAAACATTTAACCATCAAGTGGTCAACTTGCTTCAGAACATTTAGTTTCTATATTTGATTTAAATATGCACCTAACTGAAACACTTAAAGGAGCAACATGTAAGAATTTTACAATGAAATAATCACTAAACGGTCTAGCTCAGTGGCCTAGTGGTAGAGTGTCTGCCCTGACACAGGGAGATCAGGGTTCGATTCCTGGTCGGGCCATACCAAAGACTTTGAAAAATGGGACCCAATGCTTTCCTGCATGACACTCAGCATTAAGTGTTGAATTGGGGGGTTAAACCACCAAATGGTTCCAGAGCGTGGCTGTGTCTGCAGCTCACTGCTCCCCCAGGGGATGGGTCAAATGCGGAGAACAAATTTAGCACACACATCTGTGTGTGACAACTGATGGGACTTTAAAGTCTCAATCATGTTGGAAGGAAGTTTACATTCAGACAGATTTCGTTCTCAGCCGGCTGGAGGTTTGTCCGTTTTTCTTGTTTAAAACAATTTGTGAGGTTTTCGAGTCTGCATCAAGCTGACGCTGAATTGCCGGCATTTGTAATTCACTACCAGTTGGAAAACAGCTCCAGAGTTGTTTAAAGAACCAAAGCCATTAAACAGGAGCGACCCAGAAGTAATTTCTTGTACCCCTAAGAAGCCACAGCATCTTTCTGTTTTTCTCTAATATTGGGTAAAGCAGGCTGGAGGCTAACATTGAGCTAAAAGAGCTAACGGTGATTTATAAACAAATATTCAGCCCTGAAAATATGTCAGATTACTTTATCAATTACCAACAACTCCATATTATCATGTGTGAAGTGTCAGTAAGTCAATCAAAGAATTTTGATTCCTTTAATGAGCTATAACAGCAAGCTAACAGCTGTACGGCGGAGGCATACTACTGCAGTGTTTAGCTTGTAAATCAATTAATGGCACACAAATAGCGATGCGAGACCAGAGCTCACTGAGGCCAACACTGACACCGGAATGCTCTAATTAAACCATGTACTACCGTAATTAGTGTAGTAAGTGCTCACTACCATAAAACACCCAAGAGTGCTAGCACCAGATAAGACAATGTATTTATCTACTTATCACTTTACTGTGTATGATTAGTCTTTGCTTGTTATCTAGAATCTTCTGGCACTGGTCCATAACTGTCAACAGCAAAACGGCAGTGAGGCAGTGATTTTTTTGCTTTTAAAAATGGACTGCAGTACTCATGTCTGGCCACAGGATGTCAAACCAAAACAACAATTTAAACATAAATAAATATGATTTATTAACATTCAATTTATTTTTTTTACCTATTATAGCTCTCATCACCACAAATAAATGCAATAAAAGATGTTTGTTGATCTTTTATAAAGGGTTTAAATAATCTGTGTTGACATAAAAAGAACATGTTTTTCTTTGATAAGATAATTAAAGTTACCTTCTGACCTCAGATCAGCTCTTTGAATCACCAGCTATGATTGCTGCTGCCCAATAAAAAAGCTTTCACCGACCCAAGATGAGGAGTAAGAACTCCAGCAGCCGATGCTCTGTTTCCTGAACCGGCTCGTCATTTGTGATCTGGTTACAGGACTCGTCCGGACCCAAACACCGGCTAATGGCTTGTAAAAGCTCAGGTCTGGATGCACTTTGAGATTTATTACTGCTGCAGTAATCCAGTTATAAGCTTGTAAAAGGTCTCTGGAGGGATTAGGTAAGAAAAAGTGACTGGGCAGTTAAATAAAACAATAAAAGTCATAATTATAAAGTACCCTGTTCTGATAGTGATGTGTTTGGAAACGGATGTTTCAAGAATATATAGCAATCTCTTATCCAAACCCAAGATTTGTTCCCATAAATACATTTTATAGAAGGATTGAGACCAATCAGAGGTACATTTCGGAGTATCAGACATTCTTAAAGGTTATTATTTTGCTGCAGAATCCTCCGTTGCTGTGACAACGCTTCAGGTAGAGCCAGTCTGCCTGCATCCATATCTGGATGCCCTTTTTTATTTATTTTTTTTTAAAGCTGTTTGCTTCATCATTATTGGACCCTGTCTGCTTCTGTAAACCTGTTGACCTGAGCGTCTGAGAAAAAAATAAAATTCAGCTCCGGTGGGAAACAGAATTATGGTTTGTTATGACTGTCTTACAAAGGGGAGTTGTGAACTCTGAACTCCCAGTTTGACCTGCTGCCATTTCTCAGGTTTATGGTACTAAACACAGAAAAGGAGAAAGGTTTAGGAGCTCACACCTGCAGGATCATGTGTTGTTATCGATTATTAATAATAATATAGACAATAATGACCTTTATTCTTTTTATTAAGATGCTCGAGTTTAAAGTAAGAAAAAGATGGTGAAGCTGCAGCGCTGTCCTGTTACTGCACAACCTTTCACTTGCAGATATCATCGACAACGATGTGATGACTTTGTTTTTTAATGCCTCAGTTTGGTGCCAGACTGCTGATGCATCAAGGTGGCCCCCGCATAATAAGTCAGGGGGAGCAGGAGAGCCACACTCCAGGGGCTGTGATTAACTCTCACCTTCTCCACAGAACAGCAAGCCATTACGGAGAAAACATTTCTCAATTTAGTAGCCAGGCAGACTTTTAAAGAGAGCTGGACTTTGAACATAAACCACACAACAGCTCCATGTCGGAACTTGGAGAGTAGGAATACTTGCATAAATGAGGTCTGGAGAAATGTTGTGTTCTAACAATTAAAAGCTTTGAGTTTGCAAAGGAAAAAGGTGGAGAAGTGGACAGAAATGTTTTTGTTTTCTGTAAAGATGGCTGAGCTGCATCCTAATCCTTCCTTCTCAGTGCAGCTGAACAACAGTTGTTTGTAGTTTTTCCTCCAACATGTTTGCACAAGCTAAACGTTCCTCAGAGGTCCTGGTCCATACTGAGAACCCCCCATTCCACCACATCCCAAAGATTCTGGACTGGACTGAGATATGGTGACTGTGGAGGCCGTTGGATACCAGTGAACACATGGGCATGTTCTAGAAACCATCTGAGCTTTGTGGCATGGTGACATCCTACACCAGAAGATGGGTCAGTGTGGTCGTGAAGGGATGGACATGTCAGCAACAAGACTCAGGTAGGCCGTGGTGTTTAAACCAGGCTCAGGTGGTACTAAGGGTTCCAAAGTGGGAACAGAACACCTGCACAATTACACCACCAGTGACCTGAAACTTTGAAACCAGGCAGGATGGATCCATGCTTTCATGTTGGTGACACCAAATTCTGACCCAACAGCTGAAATCCAGACTCATCAGAGCCAGGAAAGGTGTTTACAGTCTCCTCTGGCCCCGTTCTGGTGATCCTGTTTGAATTGTAGCCTCAGGTTCCCTTTTCTTATCAGATAGGAAAGACACCAGGTCTTCTGCCGCTGGACTCCATCTGAAGCAGCTGGTGAGCTTCTGCAGAGTTTGGTAGGAACCAGAGCTGATCTGAGCTGATATTGTCTTTCTATCATCTGGAACCAGTCTAACCAGTCTCTGTAGACCCTAGAGATGGTTGTGGGTTAAAATCCCAGTAGATTAGTAACTGTCAGTAGCAACCAAGCTACGTTCAAAGTCCGTCACATCTCCTCTTTTCTCCATTTCTGATGCTCTGTTTAGACCTCAGCAAATCATCTCTACCTCATTTAGATGTCTAAATGCTGCTTTCTGATCAGATCAGTGTGTGTGTGTGTGTGTGTGTGTGTGTGTGTGTGTGTGCGTGCGTGCGTGCGTGCGTGCGTGCGTGCGTGCGTGCGTGCGTGCGTGCATGCGTGCGTGCTTGTGTGTGTGTGCGCTAATAACTGGTTCAGTATGTGGATACTGCTCGTTTCTTTGAACCTCTTCTTTCTGTTTCCTTCAGTCATGTTTGAAGAACTGGAGGAAACTTGATTCTGAAGCAACATGTCCTGAATTAGAAACACAGCATAGTAGAATAAAAAGGGAAAAAAAATTATTATAATAAAAAAGTCAAAGAATAGAGATGAAGATATGGTGAAAATCATTGGATGACAGCAACAACATGCAATCTGATTTTAATTCCAGTTTTTCTGATCAGTTTTCTGTTATTTTTATTGAACCACTTCATTTTTACACAATTTATGCAGAAAAGCTTAAATTCCCTCCAGCTGCCTCATCTTTGAGTTTACTGAGCTGCAACCGATTGTTTCATTCTTTAATTGTGTTTGATTCTGGGTTCATTGCTTGTTTTCTGCCTCTTGCTATGTCCCTGGCAGATTTAATATTCAGTTTGCATTTTGGGGATATTTTTTCTGTTTTTTTTTATCAGAAATATACATTTGCATTCTTCCTTCCTGTTCATTCTGCTGATCTGACTGCTTCCATTTAACCCTTTGAGCAGTACAAGCAACAAAAGCAAAACAAATTACTTAAAGTGACAGTGTATGTTTTTCCTGGCAATAGGGGGCAGTAGATGCCTAAATCATTGCAAGCAAGCAGTATTTTTGTGCTGGAGTAAGACCTTACCAACGGATGCCCATTAGGGTAAAAAAGCCTTGGGGAGCGCAAATTTCGGCAAAATAACAAGAACATCAGATTTTCTTTCATCACTGGCAACAAGTGAAGAGGTAAATGTGTAAAACAACGAAGTTTTTTAATGGTGAAAGTTTTGTAACCATTTGTTACAAATCAGTAAATGTGTTTTGTCCTAACGGGCTTCCGTAGAAGGAAGCATGGCATCTAATATGGCGTCGCCCAGAGACTTAGACCTGCTCGACGTATTTTAGACCTGATTTTTATTTAATTCCTTTTCAACAACATATTGATGGATATTTCCAGAAATTAACAATAAAAACTACACAATGTCCCTTTAAAGAGCGAGTCACCCCTAAATTAACATTTTTTTTTGCTGACAAACTGAGTGTATTATATAAAAATCATTATTTTTGGCCTTTTAGTGCATCTTATTCAAAACATAAATCTTCTGTGTATAGGATATAGCAGGTTTTTTTTGTAAGATTCCAATTCTTGCACTGCTCTGGGTGGCTGCATGTTGGAGTAGCTCTGTTAACTACATGTAAGTTTTGCCTTTTTTGGACATTTTATCTTCTAGCATCTTAAGAAAAACTGTATTTTTCTGGACCTTTTACTTTTCTGTTTCTGGTGCTGTGAAGCTTAGAGGATTTTTACTGCTATTTTTTTTACTTTTTTCACTTTTTGAGCATTTGTTATTATGTGTAACCATGGCAACAAGCTGGTTTACAATCGGGAGCAGCTGATTAACATTGGAAAGGCTGAAACAATACCTTAACTGAAGCCACAAATCCCAAATGAGCTAAAATGCAAAAAGCGCGAATGCAGAGCGGGAGCAAAACGGAGACAGAGAAAGAGGAAATTCAAACCATCTCTTCCATCTATCATAATGGGCAATGTGAGATCACCGGCAAACAAGATGGATGAACTCCAAGCCCTATCAAGGACTCAGCCAGAGTACCGGTAGTGCAGTGTTATGTGTTTCACTGAGACGTGGGTGCAGAACCATATCCCCAATTCCAGAGTATCTCGGCCAGGATTCCTGACTGTACGAGCAGACAGAGATCTGAAGAGGAGCGGGAAAAGAAAAGGAGGTGGAGTGGCAGTGCTTGTCAACAACAGATGGTGCCATCCATGTCATGTTTCAGTGAAATGTCGTCTCTGCAGCCCAGATGTTGAACACTTGGCAGTAAGTTGTCGCCCATGTTATTTGACATGAGAGTTCACCAGTGTTGTCTTGGCAACCGTTTATATTCCACCTTCAGCCATTGCTGAAAATGCATGTGATGCCATCAGTTCCGTTGTCGCTAAGCTACAAACCCAATGCATTTGTGGCTATATCTGGGGAGTTTAATCACACCTTGCTCTCTGCTACACTTCCAACATTTCAACAGTTTGTCAGCTGCTCCACCAGAGAAAACAAGACATTGGATTTGTATTATGCAAATGTAAAGAATGCATACATGTCCAAAACAAGACCTCCTCTGGGACAATCAGATCACAGTCTTGTTTTTCTCTGCTCAGAATGCAAACCACTTGTTCAGAGGCAACCTGTGACAAGCAGAACTGTGAGAAAATGGTCACAGGACGCTGAAGAAGCCCTGCAGGGTTGTTTTGAGACCACAGATTGGATGACTCTCTGCCAAGGATATGAAGAGGACATCAATGCCATGACTGGATGGGCCACTGACTATATAAACTTCTGTGTGGACAATATCATACCCACCAGAACAGTAAGATGCTTCGCTAATAACAAACCCTGGATCACCAGTGAACTGAAGAATCTGCTACAGTAAATGAGAAAAAAAAGAGCCTTCAAGGAGGGAGACAGGGAATTATTGAGAAGTATACAGAAGCAACTGAAGATCAAGATCAGAGACAGCAAGGAGGCACACAGGAAGAAGCTGGAGAACAAACTACAGAGGTTCAATATCAGAGATGTCTGGTCAGGGATGAAAAAGATCACAGGCTTCAAGCAGAGGAAGGATTGCACAGATGGCAGCCTGGACACAGCCAATGAACTGAACAAGTTCTTCAATAGGTTCAGTTCAGGAACAAACCCAGCATCCTCCTCACCTGTCCTCAGCCAATCAGACATCCCATCCTCCTCTGATCCAACATTTTCCAGTCACACACCAGCTCTTTTGTCCTCTAACGCAGTCATGGACTCTTCTGGTTCTATAAAGCTGTCTTTAACCAAGTCAGGAGATGCTGCTGCCCCATTTACCTTCCCCTCCCACCTATCTGTCTCTAGAAGTCAGGTGAAGAGGCAGCTGGAGAGACTGAACAAGAACAAGGCTGCAGGTCCAGATGGTGTCTGCCCCAGGGTACTGAAGGCCTGTGCAGAGAAGCCCTGTGGGATTCGACAGCACCTCTTCAACCTCAGCCTGGCCCAGGAGAAGGTTCCAGTCCTGTGGAAGACATCCTGCCTTGTTCCAGTTCCAAAGAAAACTCGCCCATCAGTCAATGACAACTACAGACTGGTTGCCCTGACATCCCACATCATGAAGGTCCTGGAGAGACTCCTATTGGTCCACCTGAATAAGCAAACTAGAACATATCAGGACCTGCTGCAGTTTGCTTGTCGCCATGGAGTTGGAGTTGAAGATGCCATCATCCAGCTGCTTCAACCAACCCACTGTCATCTGGACAAAGCAGGCAGCACTGTGAGGGTCATGTTCTTTGATTTTTCCTGTGCATTTAACACAATCCAGCCTGGTGTACTTTGCCAGAAACTCCAGAAGACACATGTGGGGGCCTCAACTATCACCTGGATTAAAGACTACCTGACAAACAGACCACAGTTTGTGAGGCTGAAGAGCTCCTCATCAAACCAGGTGATCAGTAACATTGGAGCACCACAGGGGACTGTACTCTCACCATTCCTTTTCACCCTGTACACCTCAGACATCCAGTACAAATCAGAGACCTGTCATCTACAGAAATACTCAGATGACTCTGCAGTTGTCGGGTGTATCAGAGATGGACAGGAAGCTGAGTACAGAGAGCTGGTGGAGCGCTTTGTGGCATGGTGTGGAAACAATCATCTGACCTTGAACGTGAACAAAACAAAGGAGATGATTTTAGACTTCAGAAGAAACAGGACGGAGTCAAACACTGTTTCCATCATGGGAGAAGAAGTGGAGGTGGTTGAGGAATACAAATACCTTGGAGTTCACCTGGACAACAGACTGGACTGGAGAAAGAACAGCGAAGCCATTTACAAGAAGGGACACAGCAGACTGCACTTCTTGAGGACGCTTAGGTCCTTCAATGTCTGTAGCAAGATGCTGCAGATCTTCTACAAGACTGTTGTTGAGAGTGTAATCTCTTCAGCCATCGTCTGTTGGGGTAGTAGCATCAGAAGCAGGGACCTGAAAAGGCTCAACAGCCTAAAAAAAAGGCTGGTTCTGTTCTGGGGACGACTGTGGAACCACTGGAGGAGATAATGCAAAGAAGGATTCTCCAGAGAATCAAGAAAGTTAGGAAGAGCAGAGCGGGAGCAAAACGGAGAAAGAGGAAATTCAAACCATCTCTTCTATGGATCATAATGGGCAATGTGAGATCACTGGCCAACAAGATGGAGGAACTCCAAGCCCTTTCAAGGACTCAGCCAGAGTTCCGGCAGTTTTGGAACCACTGGAGGAGATAATGCAATGAAGGATTCTCCAGAGAATCAAGAAAATTATGGACAACCCTGAGCATTCTCTTCACAAGACTGTCCGACAACGGAAGAGTGTCTTCAGTCAGAGGCTTCTTCAGTTTCGCTGCAACACTGACCGCTACTGGAGATCCTTCCTGCCAACAGCCATTGTAATATACAATAACTCTTTGATGACTTGATCATTATTATTATTCTGAGCTACTACAGCAATCAATCCCCTGGGATTAATAAAGTATTTTTTAATTGAATTGAATTGAATTGTTTCTGATGAAGGTACTAATCCTAATATTTTAGGTGGTTTTGATGAGAATTTGTATCAATATAGGATGTAAAAGAAAATAAGATAGTTACACTTCTCCAGGATTCATAATTAATTTGTATGAGATCATCACCACACAGTGTGTGTTTTTGTAGATCTGGTCAGTAAACGACTCACATCAACCTGGTTTTTAAGGATTTGAGGGGTTTTCTTTAGAGACAACGTCAAGGCAGAAGAACAGCACTTTGATGTGAAGAGCTCAGTGTGCAAAGCTTTCATTGGAGATGATTTTTACACTTCAGAGAAAAGTCACAGTAAACGTGCAGGTATGTGTAGCGGATCTATGAATAAACTTCGTGGTTAACTTTGCCGCTGATTTGACTCATTTCTCTACTCTAGTTGCACTGTTGACTGTTAACGGTCTGGGAATCATGTGATCAGAGTTGCCGACCTGATTTCCTTCCATTTCTACTCTTCTCTGTCAAATAATGCCAAATATTTTGCGTCATCTGAAACTTTTCTGGCTGAAAAGGACCAGATTTGGTTATCTGGACGTCTCAGTCACCAGAGTTAACCAGAATTTTTTTTTAATTGAGAGAAAGTCTTAAAAGATGTATAAAAAGAACAAATGTCTTAGAAGCAAAAAAAATATGTATACTAAAAAGTATAAAACTATGGAAAAAAGTATTGTTTGCAGCCAATAATGTTATATTGGTTGACCTATTGATTGGTAAGATATGGCGTCAGCAGAAATCACCCCAAACAACTGACATTTGTAAAACTGGAAGAGTTGCTGGTGATGCAGAATTGAAGCACAAGAATATACGCACAATTCGTGCTGTTTTAAAATCACAGTTATTAAACCCCCAGCACCGAAACACGCAGCAGATTTCGTCCCATAACAACTTAATTCACGGGACTTTGTACTGTCATACAGCACCGTAAAAACAGCGCTTCTTCTGGTCATCGAACGCAACATTTTACATCACACAGCTCTTCCAGTTCTCCGACTTGATTCAATCACACTGTACTTCAACTGAATATAACTTTTGTGTTATTAATGTCTGTAGACGCTGATCAGTGACATCACTCCCTGCTGAGGCAGTTAACCAAACCTCCAAAATAACATTTTAGGGTATTTCATTGTGGGGACCTGCCGAATGTCCCCACAATTTCTAAAAAATTCCCACATTGCAGGTTAATCCATCAAAAATATCCTCAGAGTGTAGTACAAAGTACACGCACACATTCTGAAAGCTAATTTCTTGTGTTTTTCCATCCAGTGTCAAAATAACTGGCACCATGTCTGACTGCGGGTGATTTAAACTGTCGTGCTTTTGTGCGAACACCATTAAAAATGTTTAACACAAAGTGATCCGTTGCACATGAGCATTCTGTTTGCTGGAGGACTCACCGATCTCATCGTGGAAAAAGATGTAGCTGCTGATTTATGTCGTTGGATTTATTCTCCACTGCTCTGAAAACGCAGACGTCACACGTTCATTATATTAAATCATATCTGAGTCTGATTGGGTCTGTAATCATGGAGCTGGAAGTTTTCTGCAGCTGGTCTTGCTGCTCGTTGTGTTACTGTGGAGGACAACAAGGATTTTGTTCAAGTTTTGAGTTGTTTAGTGTGATGGCAGCTAGTAACCCAGGCTTTATTTTCTCCACAGGGTTTACAGGTCAAGGCTGATTATGTTCCTCTGCTTCAGTCTCTGGCCACGTATGGATGGAGACTCACCTGTGTGCTGCCAACTCCTGTAATCAAGACTAACAGGTAATCACTCTTTTCTTCACACTCCTCAGGGCACAGGAGTAACGTTTGACCTCTACTGACCTCTTTTGGCAGCTGTGAGAAATGCAACAACAGGAAGTGTTCTTGATTCAGCTTCTTCAGTCCTGCAGGATACCACCTAGAATATCTGATGAGGAATTCCTTAATTACAAATATTTGTTTTTAACTTAAATTCCTTTTTTTTTTTCAGGACAGATAAACTCACTCCCACATTGCTCAGTGGCTTAAAAATGAGTATATATATATATATATAAAAGATTTAGTCCTAAAATGTATCAAATAAAAAAAAATATGAGAAAGTGGCTCAATTCTTTTCCTTCTGAGAACATTTATTAGTTTAGTTGATTTATTGATCAGCTAAGTTGAAACATTAAAGTTAAAATGTATTTAGTTGCAGTATCTGATTAAAACATAAACAGCAAACATAATATCTACACATTTCTGAAAAAGTGTCATATGTTTTGGTGAATTTAACCTGAATCTGTCAGTCTGGGCTGCATCACAGCTGCTGCAGCTGTCTGTGTCGACCAGCAGCAGCTCTGTTCAGTGGAAAAATCTCCTCACAGAAACATAGCGGTTCCATAGTAAAGCCTGCGCTGACTCATCACTCCCTCCCAGCTGCTGTGTGAGTGTACAGAATAAGTAAAATAAGGGAGAACTAAGGAGCAATACAATACACGAAGTGTGTTGCAATCAAGAAATGACTTGGCTTTATTTATTATCGATAGACTTTTTGAGATTTTTTGTTTTGTGTGTCTGATGTGAGGTTTCCATGACAGTTTACTGTTTATTGTGATTCCCAAAAATATGCTTTCTTGTACCATTTCAATTTGAAAACCATCTATATTTATTGGCAACTCAAACTTTGTTTTTTGATTACCAAATTTTATTGCTTTAGTCTTGTTTAAATTTAATGACAACTTATTGCTGTCCATCCATATTTTAAAAACAATCAATTCTTCATTTATTTTTTAATGAGATTTGGATAATTGTCACTGCTATAAAATATATTTGTATCATCTGCAAATAAAATAAATTTTAGTAATGTAAAATTACATCTTAATCTACATAACCAGGATTTAACGCTGTAGCTATTCAGCTTTGTTAGATTCTGAGAAAGATCAAACAAATTAGCAAATGAAGCTTATATCATGTATAAATATCCAGGATATTTATATAATCGATAGAAGTTCATACACTAACGGGCTTGGTCTATATTTAATCCAAGGATTAATATTTAATTTAAGATATTTAAATTAATAGCAAAAGTTTATTCATTAAATCAGAAGACTTAAAGGAATCTTTGCTTGTTCAATAACCAAATATACACCACTCTGTGTTTCATTTCAAAGAAGTCAGATTTAAAGAGTTAAGAATTTATTGCTAACAATTTAAAGATGACAATTTAAAATGACAATTTAAAAATGACATTTTATAACAGCTTTGATATTAAAACTTGGTATTAAAAGCAACCTGTGTCTGAATGAAAGCTAAAATGAAATGTGTGTGTTTGGATGAGTGGATGGAATCTCAGAAGGTTTCTTTCAGAGAGAGAAAACACATTCTGGGTGAAAGAGTTGTTTTGCAGCTGAATTAAGTTATTTCTTAAAGAAACATTATCGAATGCAATCTGTGTTCTACCTCACCGTTCAGACGACCCTCTGTGTAGATCCAGAGGTCTGGAGGATGTTGTCAGCCTCTGGGTACTCGGTCCGGTAGGGAAGACCCGAGTGGCACCGACTCTCTGGTCCAAGAGTTGCCGCTGGTACACAGGTGTTGAGCTTGCATTTTAACTTAACTCTGAAGGAGTTTTGCATCAGCTGGTGCAGGTGGCGTTTATTCAGAGCGATTCTATCGGCGTGACAGAACAACTTAGTGGAGGCTTCGGGCGGCTGACCCTTATCCTCTGGGACTCCCGTGCCATGGAGAGATTTTGGTCGGTTCAGAACTGTCAGCTTGAACTGAGGAGTTTGGTTTTAACAAAACCTCAGGACACACCCTCTCAGAGATAGAAAGCTTTGGTTATGGAGCAAAGACATGTGAGGTGGTTACCTTTAACCTGAATTCAGCGTCCTGCATGGTGTGTATAAGTGTACATGACCTTCTGGTTACTGATCAAACATTACTGATTATCATAAATCATAATTATTTTTAACCAAATAATAATAATTCATTTCAGTTATTAAATAAATTTATAAGGAGCCATGATGATTATTTATGAACCTTGTAATAAACAATGAAAAGAGTTTATTAAAAACTAGGTCCCAGTACTGATCCCTGGGGTACACCACAACAAATTTCAAGATTGTTTTACTTTTTCTGTCCAATATTAATATACTGTACCCTTCCACTTAAATAACTTCCACTTAAATAACTTCTTACCCAGTTCAATGCCACTCCTCTAATTCCATATCTTTCCAATTTGTCAAGCAGAATTGAGTGATTTATTGTATCAAAACCTTTTTAAAGTCAACAAAAATTCCAATTGCATATTTTTTGTTGTCAGGTGCACTGGTGATTTCGTCTATGGCATCTATTATAGCCATAGAAGTTGTTCTTTTATTTCTGAAGCCATATTGTCCATCATTAACTATGTGATGTTTATCACATAAATTTTCTAGTCGTGTAATAAAGAGTTTTTCCAAGATTTTTGAAAACTCACGCAACAATGAGATTGGTCTATAGTTGGTAAACATGTGTTTATCATTATTTTTGTAGATTGGTATGATATGTAGCGTCATGAAATGTCCTGTTTTTGACCTAAAGGTCATGCTCTGCTGCGTCTGCTCGAGTGGGGACATAAAGTCTCTGACACAGGCCTAATCTACATGAGATATTGGCCAAGGCCTTTAATGCCTCTGCTCATCTGAATTGCTTCACCTCTTTACAGCTCAAGTCAAGACAGAGAACTCTTTTGATAAATACATAACCAAACAACGTTTGTTATTGCCAGTTATAATGTGAATCCAATGTTCAATCAATCTGTGAAATGACAATGTTATTACTTGATACTATAATTCTGGGATCAGTAGTATTTTACAAGTAATTATAATCTTGGACAGCTGCACTAGACACGTGATGACACAGAGTAATGCTAAAGTCACACAACACACTTCCTTTTGTCTGATCCAATCAGAACCTTCAATTCTGATGCGAGGCTGTCACACCCTGTCCTGTCTCCCCTTATGGTTTAGTCTTGTCTCTGTTAATTGCTCCCACCTGCCTCTCGTTTCCCAATCACCCAAGCTCCCAGCCTTCAACGACTTCTGTGTTGTGTCTCGTGTTGGATCATTGTTTCTGTGTCAGCGTGTTCAAGATTAAAACCTTTAAACTGTTCTTGTCTGAAAGCCTACCTTCTGTACCCGCGTGTGGATCCTCATCTCCGCTTCACACTCCTGCACGTCTGACAGAATGATCCAACCCAGTAAAGGATTCAGGATTCTCCCCTGGGAGTGCCTGCTTCAATTTCTCTCTTCGGACCACCGGCGGCTTCTTCTTCTCCTCCTCCGGCTTCGCCTTCGCCTCGCCACAGACGCCGTCACCGGGCTTCAGCCGCGGCGTTCCTCTCCACCCTTCCGGAGCCAGATGAGAGGTTGGACCGGGAGACGATTCCGGATCACTCCAGCTTCTTGGGCACCAGACTGGCTGTGTGCTCCCCCGGTGCTGGCCCACGGCGTGGGGAAGGAAGCCGGGCTCCACCGCAATCCTGTGTCCCAGAACGGAGCCGCGAGCTCGCCGCTGCCCCGGCTCTGCGCACCTGCTTGGACCCGCCCCCAGTCAGACCAACAGTCCCGTCTCCGGTCCAATCTGCGCCTCCATCAGAAGTTGCTTCCAACTTCTGGAAGGAGTTTTTCGTCAGCTGGTTACAGTTTACATTTATTCTTAGCTATTCTGATCTGCGTGACAGAACAGCTTGGCAGAGGATCAGGGTGGCCGACCCGTCTCCTCGATGGTGTTGGTTCAAGAACTGACGTGAAATCTGTTGCAGGTTAGTTTACAAAGCTCTCAGAACACACCCACTCTCAGTAAGAAAGCTTTGGTCATGCGTCAATAGCATGTGTTGGCAGTTATTGTTTTCTCTGGATAAACTCTGTGTTAGATGGATAAGATGGAGCTGACCTTCTGATTTGCTGAACACACATTACTGTCATCAACCATAATCATAATTAATCATTATTATACCCAAAGCATAATAATTCATTTCTTGTAATTAAAATACATTTATACTGAACCAAGTGATTATTTATGATGATTATAATAAACAGTAATAAAGTCAAAGAGTTTAATATTATTATTTAATTATTATCGTGAACTTGAGGTGTCCTTCTTCTGGGACGGAACAGCAGCAGATAACGATGGTTCTTTAGCAGACATCATGGCTCCTTGGCTAATCTGTGGACTTGAAAGTTACTGTTTGACCCAGCTTGACCCAGCTGGGTAAATGTGACCTTTGCCACAAATTAGAGGACCTTCCGTGATGCTACAATAGAATTCAAATTTGTATACATGCTTCTGCTATTAAAGTGTATGATTGAGAATTTGCCTTCAGTATAGATGCTGTCGTTGAAATGTTCTTGTGAGTAATGCACACAACTTTTCTTGATAGAGACAGAAAATTATTATCTGGGTCTATTTAATTCCCTAAATAGTTTGTATTGAATTCTGTATACTTAGAAGGAATGGAACTGGAGGTTTCTAAGTCAGATATCCTCTGCATAAGTTCATTGATCTCAGTACTCATGGAGTCCGTATGCTTGAGCCATCATGCATGAACTGACACATAGGCCGATATTAAGCTATAAGGCTAGTTTCACATCATCAATACTTATCAAGTTCTTGTATGTGTCTCACCACCACTGCTTTTGCTTCTTCACGACTTCCATTGAGTTTAATAAAGAAAACACCCCTAATGCCAGATGTGCATGTAAGGAAACATGTTAATAATATATTTAAAAGCAGCATGCCTACTCATTTACATAGTAAAGCAGGTCAGACACTTTCTGGCACATTAGACCCCCCCTGCTGCCTTAATTCAACAACAACAATGTAAACATGGTTTGAATTTTGGGGCAACATGGTCGTAATCAGACCAACTCTCTTTCCTGTCTGTGTTGCCTTCAAACTAACAGGATCTGTGGATCAATACCATGGGAGTTTATAGAGACTTTATGACCTGGTGAAAAAGAGCCGTCTTACAGTAAAAACCCTAAACGACACGTGTTATAATTCCATCAGCACAGTGACGGATTATGTGCTCTGCCTCCGCAGTCATGTTTTCTGCTCTTTCACAGCACAACTGATTAATTACCTCTTTATTTTGATCCTTCCCCCCCCCCCCCCCCCCCCCCCCAACAACCCTGCTCTCATCTTTTTCAAAATGCCACAACACAACAGCACAACAAGGCTAATTAATCAGCGTCGGCCTAGATACAGTATCTGGTTCCTCTCAGAGCCTCAGTCTGCACGCTGAAGTAATGGTTGATGATCTATTTCAGATTAGCTGCCGTCATTACACTTGTTTGTGTGGCGACTCCTTCATTTTTAACGAGTAATGTTTAAAAAGCAGGCGGTTTGTAGTCTGGGTTTCCAGGCTGCTCTTCATCTGGAGGGGTCGGATGAGTGTCAGCGATCTCAGCGGCGTCTGGCATTAATGCAAACGGGCGCTCGGCGTCTTCTCCACACAACATTAACTCTTGTAACTGTCTGAGAGCAGCCGTTCATGTTCGCTGTTTTCGATTAATGTAGGTGGTAATTACATTATAGAGCCGTTTACCAACGTTAATGTGAATTTGTAACCGAGGAGCCGTAAACAACAACAGAAAGCAGGGTTCAGACAAAGTTCTCCTTTAAGTTATTGCTGGTTGCTTCACTTCGCTTCTTTGTAGAGGGCAGATTAGCATTTCAGGGTTGTTGTTTTTTTTTTGGTTAAGTTTTTCCCTCATAAAGCAAACCATCAACAGGTACATTTGCCTTTTGCAGTTCTTGACAGCGTATGATTGAGCCTGACAACGACAGTCAGGAGGTTTGGTAAAGGCCTGTAATTTTCTAAGACATCCCACTCCTCTCTAGTTTAATGGTTTGCTGGTTAGTTATCAGCTGGGATTCAGCAGGAAGGCATCCAACATCCTCAACAGCCTAGAAAATAGCTTATGGATAAACGGTGGAAAGAAGGAGGTAATGGAAAATGGGCTTTGGATGGTTTAGATAGTGAGCCCTCTGCAGGTCCATTTGATGTTGAGGAGGAGGAGATTTGTAGCTGGTTTGAAGAGTTCTGCAGCAGTCGTAAACCTGCCATCGTCTCCCCTGTGTGAGGATGAGCAGGCAGCGTAGCTTCAGAAACATGTTTTATTCCACGTGCACGTGTTAAACCTGCGTCACAGCTAATAATCTACCTTATAGCAACATGCAGAATAACAAAAAGAGCAATGCAACAAATAACAGAAGTAAACAATGAAACTGTCACAAATCAAGAGGCAGGAGTTCAGACTCAAGCTGGCGGGTGTTTAGTGAGCGTGCATTTGGCAAGAAGAGCCTTGTGTGATAAAGATGAGCAGATGAAAGAGTGCAAGGGATAGAAAGCCTACTCAGAAACAAATCTGCATTTTTCTGCCACGATTAATCTGTCAGAGCAAGTACTTGTGTGGATTATCCCTCTCAAAACACAGGAGTGTAACATGTGCAGAGGATGGGGGATTATGTTCTGGGGGGGGGGGGGGGGGGGGGGGGCAAGAGAAGAGAAGTTTCACTGTTTTCCTTCCAGATTAAAACATATTGAAAAGAAGAGAAATGATGCTGGCAGAAGCGAAGAGGCTGGGTTGCGCCGTCTTTAGCCTAAATCTGTCACATCTGTCACAGGATGCATTTTCACGCACAAAACAAGGCAAATGTGCAAAAGTAAAATCTGTTTCTTTGCGTGTTTGTTTTTCTCTTTTCTCAGCGATGGAAGTCTGTCCACCAAACAGGTCGTTTTCCTGCAGAGGCCCGTCCTCACCCGTAAGAAGAAGGAATCAAAGGTGCAAAATCTCAGATTTCTTACAGATTTATTGATCCACCAGCAGGTAATCAGTCACATGTTCACCTGCTCTAAAGCAGAGCCACCTTTTGCCAGCGGTAGCGCCACATGTATAAACAAACAGCTCCGCTCTGCTTCAAATATGAGGAATTGTCTGATTCTGGGAAATGGGAGAGTTA